>NC_072736.1:100362924-100662496 GCF_026930045.1 Uloborus diversus
CAACTCTGCGTTTGTGAACACATGTTCCTATGTGAATCTTGTTCGTCATGATATGACAGACCAGCATGTTATAAACGACCTTTTGAGGCACTCTGTATAATATATCTGAATAATTTTCAAATGCCAGTTAGAAAAAGATCAGATTTAAGATTTTGTTCATGACAAAAACAAAACAAAAAAAAAAAAAATCTAACATTAATTTCAATCCATTAGTATTCCTAGTTATTTAATGCTTTCTGTAATAATTAGCACTTTTTATCCTATAGAGCCTAAACTAATTGGTATGTTAATTGCATTGTTGTATATAATGAGACTAAGTTTGACTGCTTCCAATTCTTAAGACTTATAAGATTTCTCGAAGTATTCAGTTCAAATTGAGTTTAGTACAAACTAGTATAGTGTAGCTCTGGTTAGTTGAGTTGTGACCTTGACTATGTTTACCTGTTTTAGGGGAGTTTAGTGAAAAATAGACTATATAGATTCCGAGCCAATCTATAGAAGAAAAGGTTGGCTCGGATTTTAGTTGGAATATTTTTGAAAAACTACTAAGAAAGTTTCTCAACTCAACTTAGTTAGCACCAATTACCCCTCCCTATTTTCCGAAACAGAGGTAAACATTGTCAGAGTCAGAGCTCAACTTCTCAGAACTTCACAATAGACCGTGTTGGGCGATTTTTCAATAGACCGTCTTGCAACGGTTTTGAGATAGTCTATTATAGACCGTCTGGGGAGGGGGACACCAGTCTTTGTCTCATCTAGCGTCCACTCTACGATATGAGTCTCATAGTCTCATCTTGACAGTCCACAATGGTGGACATTGTTCAGTGAGGCATGAGTCCCTGCTTAATGCCAACTACATACAGTGGCGTCCCACTAGGCTGTTCTATGAAAACATAGAATTCCTGCAATTTTTAGAAAGCACTACATTAGTACTGTAACGAAATTTTAAGTTGGCTGATGTTCAAAAGACAAATAAAAAATATGAATGCATTTTATATAATTTTCCCTAACCGCATATGTGCAGGACCGTCAAAAGTTCAAATTATTATGGGGGTGCATGAAATTGATGGAATTATTTCAAACGTATCTCAAAGACAATTATAAACGGATTCAGATTCTTGGTTTAAGAAGTCTTTACTAGGTCTAAGTATCGACAATACGAACCTAATCTTGAGTATAATATTCGCTCCATGATTGGGAGGGATATCCCCCGGAATTGTTTTTCAATTTTTTAGTCTTAAAAATGCATTTTTCAAAATGAGCTTTGATGATGTTAGGGGGAGAAGAGTTTCGGGAGAGCTCCCAAGAACATTTTTCGAAATTGAAACGATAAAAATGTAAATGTTACCTCCTGGTATGTTAGGCAGAGGAAGGTTCGGGGGAAATGCTCCGGATTTGTTTTGAAATATAGCTCTTAATACATTTAGAAAAACTTTGGTGGTGTTACGAGGAGAAGAGGTTCGAGGGCCCACCCCTGGAATTTTTCTAGTTTATAGTTTTAAAAAGGTATTCTAGTCTAGAGAATGCACGGGGTTGAAGAGGTTCGAGGGCGCACCTCCAGGAATTTTTGATATTGAATTCTTGAAAACGCGTTTATAGGCCATCTTTAGAAATATTAGAGGACGAACATTTTTTGACATGGAAACTTTGAAAACGCAATTAAAACGACGTTTTAGAAAGATGTGACAAAAATAATTTAACAAAGAATGACTAATCTATGAATCTCTAAATATAATTTTAAGACTGTTGCTCAATAACTTAGTTAATTAGTACAACTCCAGAAATTAAAGTTCACAACTTTCAATATTTTCCCACAAGTAGCATTGCCAACTTCATAAATGTAGTTGAATTCTGTTGAGTTTTTCTGAATGAGAATACATTGTTAGGATATCATACGAGAAAGCATCAAGCTTTCTCGTATGATATCCTAACAATGTATTCTCGAACAAGATTTCCAGTCAAAGAACACATTTGATCATAAACGCGATTTAAAAATAATCAATTAAAATATCGCATAACATGGAACTATTGCAAAATAAAGAAAGGAAAAAAATGAAACGGTTAAACAATACATTACAGGAAAGGGAAAACATGAGAAAACAAATTTAAAAATACTTACCAGTTTTTTCTGCTTACCAACACACACAAAAATATTAATATAGATTATAGTCACGTTCATTCTGATTAATCACAGTATACGGTGGAGGCTTGAATTAAGTTTTAAATTTGGTCTTTACTTAAATTTGCTGCACTGGCTATATTATTTCCCTTTTCCAGTCCCAAACAGAAGTAAAAAGGTTCTCCACACAGGGGCGGATACTGAAAATAACTTTTGAAGGGGGCCCGGAAATTGAATAGCGCAGCCCCCCCTCCAGCTGCGTACAATAGGTTTCATACCAAAGTTTTCATGACTTTAATTTTAAATGTTTTTTTTTAGGATCACTTAAGGCCAATTAATCTACTTTTTAGTACATAAATATTATACACTAATATGCTTTGAATGTGGACGTAAAATAACATTTCAAGCGAATTAAATACTAAACCCAATATATCACTGAGATGCTATAAAATGAACTGCTTTAATTAGGAACATTGTCATTATGATTAGAACACGAGGGCAAGGCTATAAAATAAACCCATTTCTCATTTGAGATTTTATAAATTAATTTACATTTTAATAATAAAATAGTATGTAATTAAGAAAATCATAGCTACATAACAAGTAAGCTTTAATGAAGAATTCAGATACTATTTCTTTGGGAATTTCAAAGCAGTTACGAATTTGTTTTTAAAGCCATGATACAGTGCCGTTTCCATTAATATCATTGTTTTGCAAAGAAACAACCATGTGATTTCTTTCATTTTGCGTTTTTTTATGAGCTGTAAAAGAAATCTGTTATTTCGCAACTAGTTTCCTGGATCAAAATGACTCTTTTAGCGGCACGTCTACACACTTTTTTAAAACTGTTAATTATTGATTCCATCAAAGAAGAAATGATAGACGAATCGCGATATTTCGTTCCCTTGAATTCGAAACCAGTGAATTAAATATATTTTTCAGCTCTATATTCTGACTCCAGTATTACTTCATTTGCAAACAAAAATGCTTTTGTTCAAAATATGCTTGTGTTTTGTGTTCTTTTTGAATAACTGTGCTGTAAAATATATATATCGTAATATATAAAAATCTTCTGTGCGGACGTTTGTCACCATAAGGCTTTTAAACGGCTGGACCGATTTTGATCAAATTTTTTGTGTGTAATTAAGTTGTGGCAAGCATGGTTTCGAAGCGCGATGGATCGAATCGAAAACGTTTTTGTTAATTAATTAATTAATTAAAACATTGAATGGTTATATCTCTAAAATGATGAATATTTACTTTAATCTATTGTTGAGCGAGAATTGAAATAAATATTTAACCAGTTGCCAAAGGACGATAAGAAAGCCAGCTCTGCTTTTTGTAATGAAATTTCCTACTGTGATATTTCAATTGAGAGAAGATAAAACATAGCGACAGAGAGTAAAGCCCCCCACCTCCAAACTCTAAAAGATGCTCAGTTGGAATTCTCCCCAGCTAAAAGAACTTGCAAAAGTCCCCCTCCTGCTGCTTCACCTCTTATTGAGGTCAGCAATCAATTCTCATCTCTGGAAAAACAGGTGGAAGATAACCCCTCCCCCAGTCAGGAGCCCCCTCCCAAACTCCCCCCCCCCCTATCGTGGTGCAAACACCACAAAATTATGCTGATTTTGTAAAGCATCTCACCCAAAACTGCAAGAATTTCCAAATTAGGAATAGGAGCAATAATGAAACCCTAATAGCAAAATTTCTTGCATCAATCTTGACAGATCTTGATATTATACTGACGGCGTCAATATTGACGTGTTTCATACTGCATAAAGCTTGCATAAAGATTAAAAAGCAATATTGCAATAACAACACGTATGCAACATTGCATTCATCTTAAAATATCAATATTGATATTACCTTACAATAACAACATTGCATACATATTGACGCCGTCAAGATGTATTGATTTCATGCTGTCGCCGTCAAGGTAATTAGTACACAATAGAACAGGTGGACCTTCGTTGATACTTGCGCATGCGCACAGTTCTTTCTACCCAGCGTCCCTCGAATTGCTGGCACATCTTCCTCCTTCGACCTACGATTTCAGTCGGTTCAGAGGAGCTGCACGTGGCGTTGTCGTTGCGTTCTTTAGGCTTCGTTAAGTTGGTTGCTTAGTTATTAGTGTGGAATAGTATTGTTTTAGGAATAACTTATGAATGACTGATAACTGCATTTGTTTATTAATATACTACTAAACAAGTCATATCGCAGACGATGTGCGATCAATGTTAGAAATGGCCGAAAATAGCTTTTTTCGTCCCTAGACTTCGAAACGAAGGACATGAAGCTCAGAATTTCGTATTATCACTTCAAACTCATGAGTAAGATTAATTTTATTCAATGGTTATTTATGTTATTCTTTAAGATAAATTCATGTGTTTTGTCCATGGGATATTTTCAATGCTGACATCCATTTGGAAATGTACTTTATTGTATTTATTTACTTATTTATTATTTTGCTTTCTTTATTCTTAAATGTGTTATAAAAACTTCCGCAATTATTCCTAACTAGGCATTTTATGTCTTTATAATACATTTAGAAGCATGAATTTATAAAATAAGTCAAGTATTACGCAAAACGAAGAAACTTTCATTTTTTAAATTAAATTGCGAGTACTATTAATACCTTTATATGAATTTTCGATCAGATGTCAGCTTTAAGGAAATATTCTTAGGCTAGAAAACTATCTTGAAGAATAACAGAAATAATTACAGAATGAAATTTAATTCTCGAGTTTCAAGTGAAAATAATACAAAGAAATAAATAGATAAAACACCTTGCAAACGTGCTGATTTCATACTGTCATGTCAATGTATCCTGACATTTTCCTGTCATATCAATACGTATGCAATATTACAAAAGCAAGATCATCTTGCCTAGACCTTGATTTCATGCTGTCATGACAACATCTTGATATTATCCTGTCATATCAATACGTATGCAAGATTACAAAAGCAAGATCATCTTGCCTAGACCTTGATTTTATGCTGTCATGACAACATCTTGATATTATCCTGTCATATCAATACGTATGCAATATTACAAAAGCAGCCTACCTTGATATTTTCCTGATATTATGTTGCATACACCTTGTCAGCCAATATTGTGGCAGCCTGCTGACAGCATAAAGGGAGTAACATAACAACATTGAGGCAGCATTAATGCAAGATGATTTTTCTTGCATGTCAACCTTTATGCAATACTGAGGCAAGATATTTTGCTTACTGGGAAAGTGCCATTTTCGTGGATGATCCTACTGCACGTAATAAAGTTATCATGTATTTAAAATCTGTTAACTTTCAATTCTACATTGGTAGACCCTATAATTATGGCCAAAAGGTCTTAAAATTTGTAATTAGAGGACTGCCCTCAACAACCTCCACTTCTGACCTGCTTGAAGAACTTACCGCGCAGGGATTTAAAATTAATAAGGTAGCACAGCTTAAAAGAAAGGACAAAAACTCCACTCCCTCTTTTCCAGGTCCAACTCCCCCATTCCAAAGATTCGGCCGCTTTTTCGGACCTAGAAAGTATTCTGAACACAAAAATTTCTGCCGAAAAATATCGTAATCGTAAATCTATTCTGCAATGTTATGCATGCCAGGGGTTTAACCACCTGGCAGAGAATTGCTTCAGGCATGTCAGATGTGTGGTGTGCGGTGAAGCACACAACAAAGCAGATTGCCCTAACAGGCAAAATCAGGAAAAATCTTGTTGCGCAAACTGCGGGGAGAATCATGCAGCCTCTTATAGGGGCTGTAAGGCCTTCCCAAAGCCCAAGATCAATTTAGGCAACCGGCGCTACTTCAACCGGGATACTGCCCGCGTTGACCCACGCCGCTCTTACTCTAATACCACTCAAGGCATTCCCGCCACTGAAAATGATCCCCATTTCAATAACTACCCTGAACAAAATTTCACCGATTTATTCTCAATTATACAGGAAATCAATAAAGTTTTCAACATCAATAAACTCATCTCCACTCTCAAGTCAATCCTCCCTATTCTAAAAAGCCAAGGCAACTTGTTTAGAGAAATTATCTTCCATAGTTCGTTTTAAGCAACTTGGACTAATTTGTCTGTTTTTCCTTTCGCATTTTCAAGTACCTTTTTTCTCCCCTCTTTCCCATGCATCTGTGTCCCCCTTAAATTGTTCTCCCTTGGAGCCGCCAGGATCTCTCGATCGGCTTTCATTTCGGCCAATCACAGCTATGCCTCCCTTCGGGGAAATTTGAACAAAATATAGCACACAAGTGGATGCGGGGCTCCGCCCCAGGTGCCACAAGCATGAACTTTATACCTTCCGTGGCAAAAGTATCGTACCTAGCAACATTTGTTTCTCGGCTCACAAATCCATCCGAGTTTTGGCACCAATGGCAAGATACTTTAAGGATTATCAAACTAATCAGTATATTATTAAAGGAAAAGACGGTGCAATTGAAACACGAAACAAATTTTATTTTCGTCCAGATAAATTACAACAAGGTAGTTATGTACACAAAAGATCAGTCCAGTGGAAGATTTTTTATCTTTGGCGGAAAGAACAAATTTGGCAAATATATGAAATTCATTCAAGTACGCATAGAAAGATAACAAGTGATGATACTCAGCGAGAGAGCGGGATTTAAAAGTTTTCGATCAAAAGATCGGACTGCTAATCGGTCAGAGTTCTCATCGCTCACCTGATCGACTGGATTACAGTAACGTGGTGACTTGGCGACTATGGCCATAAACAACAGAGTTGCGGCATTATTTGCTTGCATTTTAAAGCTACTGTTAATGTAATTTATTGTATTTTTTTGTTTATTTCACGAAATATTTTAAATTGCAAGGAATTGTTTTTGGTTTTTTAAAGAGTTTAGACGTGTAAGTTGAAGAATGTTTATTTTATATCAGGAGGGGGGGGGGGGGTGAGTGGTTTCCGCTATTTCAGGAAACTGTTTTTACCTTTATCATTTTTTCAAATGATATCCTTTCGAGTGTTTTATATTTTTTCATATGAGGGACGTTGCAGTGGGATTTGCCGTTTGTTTTAGATGGGTAGTTAGTTTTTTTACACTTAATATCTGACGACGATTTTTATCCTTCGAGTATGGCTAAAGGAACAAATCATAAATTTTATAAAGATCTTTCAAGTACGTGAAAAAAAAAAAGTTAATAAAACAGCTACTCAGTGGGCATTAGATAGATCAAGTTCTAATAAATATACGCATTCTAACATCAAGCAGCTTAAAACATTTTTTTTTCACTTATTTTTGTCAACAAAAAGGTTTAAACACTTGATAGTTTATTTTAAATTTTTTCAACTTTTCAATGAACAAAGTTTGAACAGAACAACGTCTGTCGGGTCCTCTAGTATATATAATATATATATATATATATAATATATATATATATATATATATATATATATAATATATATATATATATATATATATATATATATATATATATATAATATATATATATATATATATAATATATATATATATATATATATATATATATATATATATATATATATCTTTACTAATATTATAAAAAGAGAGGACGAATTTTTGTGTGTTTATATGTTTAATATGTTCGAGGTAATCTCCGGAACCACTGCACCCTATTTGAAAAAAATTTTCACTGTATGAAAGGTGCCTTCTCACTGAGTAACATAGGCTATAATTCGAAAAAATCCGATTAATAATTCTTTTTTTATTTCAATTTAGGCCCAAATTTCACGTAAATTGCCTATTATTGGCTATTAAAAGGGGTGAAAAATTACTTGAACATATTAATATTATATATCGGTGAAAAGGATAGAATTTTTCGCGTTCTAAGCAATTTGTTTCGATGCTCTAACTTCATTACGACGGGAGTAATTTGCGTTTTTAGCTTCGAACTTTGTTAGGCTTAGCCTTCAAATTTAGGCACTACTTTCTTCCTTAAATCTATCAATAAAAAGTGAAGGAATTGTCCCACAGTTTTCTTTTTAACACCATTGAAAAAGGCGAAATTTTTTACTCCAGAAATATCTCGACCTGTGGTCGAGAAAATTAGCTTCTATCTTCAAAGGGAAAAAAAGTTACAAGCGTTTTTAAATCAATTTCGAAATATGTCATTTTGATTCAGTTTGTCAACTATTTTATTTTCACGTTTCCACGACTATGCTTTTTGACCTCCATTGTTTATTTATTTCAGGTTTTATTTCATGTTTCCATGGTTACGCTTTCAAAATCCATCTTTCTCATTTTAAATTTCTTAAAAGTATTTTAATATCTGTCGTCAATATGTTTGGAAGGGTAATTTTGCATGGTGGTTTTTTTTCCTTTTATTTAAGCCTGATTGTTGAATATATGTCACTCGACCACAATTTTTATTCTCAAGGTAGACCGGGCAAAGTCGGGAAACGCAGCTCTTAATATGTAAAGATGTGAAAGCTACTGTAAATGTGATCATATACCTTTTTGTTTATTTGGCGAAACATTTATTATTGCCAAAGAAAAAAAAATCCGCTTCACTCGCAAAAGGACTGGTTTCCGGTAGCGTGGTCGCTTGGCGCGTTAGGCCCTGAGCAGTTCAATTTAGGATTATTGTTTTAAGGCAACCGTTAATGAAATTCATTGTTTTGGCGATTTGTTTTGAAATAAAAGGAACTTTTGATTTGTTTATATCCGAGTGAAATGTACGACATTTTCTTTTTTTCTGACGATAATTTTTGAATGGTCCACGGCATGTTTTTTTTTTTTTTTTTTTTTTTTTTTTGTCGTTAGACGGATGGATTATGATAGCGTGGTTGTGGGCAAATTTGGCGATAAACAATAGAGTTAAGGAATTATTTTTACATTTGAAAGATATTATTTGATGTCTTTTTTTGTTTATTTGGCGAAATATTTTATATTGCAGTACAAAGCGCTTTACTCGCTAAATAGAGTTTTAAAGCAAATATAAATCTAATTTAATCATTTGACAAAAAGTTTTAAATTCCAAAGAAACTTAAATAGTTTTTTTTTTTTTTGAAAAGGTGAGTACGCATTTTATACAAAGAAAAATGATCATTTCAGATCAGAAGGGGAGGGGGCGTCATTTTTTTTTATTCAACGGACCTCCATTAAATTTTTAGCACGGGCATCGCTGTGCGGGTACTGCTAGTATATATATATTATAGAGAAGTCAATCAAATATAATAAATGAAATAGCTAAAGTAATTTATACTTTGGAAGGGGGGGGGGGCTTGGGCGCCCTAAAATCCGCTGATGTCTCCATACATTTATATCAAAACATTTGTAATCACGCCCCCCGAATTCTAAATGCTCCGAAAGAATGTATAATAATAATAAGCAAATCAAGTTTAGTTATAACAAATTGGCTTTAAATATTCTGATGCCATTGGATAGTAGTATTTTTGTCTAACAGATAAGAAATTTAACAAAATAAAAAAAATAGAAAGGTATGTTTTTTTTTTTTTTTTTTTTTTTTTTTTGTGCTGAGATGTGGGATGAACCTCTTAACTCTTGAAAGAGTAAATTAAAAATGTATTGACATTTCAGCATTTATATTTTTCATAATCTTACATATATTACATTTTGGGTGTCTCTCTCTAAAGGGTTGTCACTCGGCACAACCCCCCCCCCCCCCCAGTGATTCTGCTGCATTTGAAAGATTAGAAATAACTTAAGATAAATCTGAATTTCAGCATAGTTTTGGTATCGCCCTCCTCCAGAGGGAGTCTCCCAGTGTGAGCACCCCCCCCCCTCCCCGTGGTGATGCAACTGCGTTGGATGGAGTAAATATTATCTCAGCAAAAACAACCCTGTTGTAAAAATTTCCCCGCCAAGAAAACCTTTAACTCTTCCCCACAAAAAAGAAAGCCTTCATCCTAAACCAAAAAAAAAAACCCTCAGCCTTAAAAAGTCATGATGTTTGCCCGCCAAGTATCTGCCGAACTATCGTCCTCCCTGTTCTCCTTTTTCATCACACCTACTTCAGTTAGATCCTCCTCCCACCTTCAACTCCTCAGAAATATGGATAGATCCTTTAAGTTGTTTATCTTGTTTGGCGGGAAGCTTTTCTAGTTGAGATGGTTGCTTGGTCAGTGAAAAGCTTCCCGCCAAACTAGATAAACAATTTAAAGGATCTATCCATATTTCTGAGGAGTTGAAGGTGGGAGGAGGATCTAACTAAAGTAGGTGTGAGGAAAGAGGAGAACAGGGAGGATGATAGTTTGGCAGATACTTGGCGGGCCAACTAGATATCATGACTTTTTAAGGCTGAGGTTTTTTTTGGTTTAGGATGAAGGCTTTCTTTTTTGTGGGGAAGAGTTAAAGCTTTTCTTGGCGGGGAAATTTTTACAACAGGGTTGTTTTTGCTGAGATATCACATCTTTTTGCATTGATATTATTACTTTGTCTGTATTTTAGAATTGAGTTTCAAGTCATAAATATAAAATTGAAACAAAGTTGTTTTGTGTTTTTAAGGAACAATAATGGCAAGCTTAATTTTACGTCATGTTATTTTCTGACCAGTAAAATTCTATGTTCGTTTCGTGAGAATTAGGCCGTTTAAATTTTATTGCAATCCTTGTATCCTCTCTGCTGAAAGGAAAACTGCTTGGATAATAAAATACTATATTTTTAACTATATTGTTTTCAAGTATTTTACAAGCTCGCCATTAATTCTATTATATATTTTTACTTTCTTCTATATCTAATACATAGAAGAAAGTATTGGATTCGTGCAAATTTTCGAATTTCGAATTTTGACGGATTCGAACGTTTTGAGGTGTGCTGAGTCCATTTCGACTATTTTTGGAAAATGTCTGTCTGTCTGTGTGTGTGTATGTGTGTGTAGTATGTATGTGTGTGTATGTATGTGTGTGTGTATGTGTGTGTGTCACGTCTGTGTGTGACCAGTTTTTTGTGGCCGCTCTACAGCAAAAACTACCGCATGAAATCGAACGAAATTTGGTACACATATGTGCCCCTATGTGAACTTGTGCCCATTGGTTTTTGGCGCGAATTCCTCCAAGGGGGGTGGAGCAATGGGACGTTTTTTGAGTTACGCGTGCTTGCTATTCCTCAGGAAGTAACTGGCGGAATCAGACAAAATTTGGTCCATATGTTGTCATTAACAGGAACAGGTGCTGATTCAATTTTGGTGTCAATAACTCAAACGGGGGTTGAGCTATAGAACGTTTTTTGTCGTCGATTGTGACTGCTGTATCTCAAGAAATAATGAACAGAATGAAAGAAAAATTTATCGGCAAGTAGTCCTTAGTGGGTATAAGAGCTGATTTTATTTTGGTGTCAACAGCTAAAAAGGGGGTAGCGCAATCGCCCGTTCTTTTTTCCATTGTGAGTGCCCTATCTCAAGAAGTAATGCTGCGTTCTGGTTGAAATTTGGAATATATGTGAATCCATACGTAAACAGGCATTGGTTCAATTTTGACGCCAATCGCTCCAAGAGGTGTTGATTTTTTTTTTTTTTTGAATAAAAATAGCTTTATTAATGCAACAATAAGAAAGATAAATCGTAATAGATTGTCGTCTGCGTATTTCTCGTGATTTTAATTGTATGGAAATGATCGGAAATATTATCTCAATGATTTAAAATTTTTAACTGTTGCCATCTTATGTTTGTTAACAAATAAAATATTTGTAATTAATTCAAGCAAGGCTTTTAAAATAACTTTCAATTTTCGCTCTTTGCTTTGCTTTTAAAATAATTCAGACATTGGGATGGTAGTCAAGTTTTTGCATGTGTAATTTTGTTTCTGTTGGGAATATTGCTTCCTCGTCAAGCATGGGGAGGGATCTGAAAAAAAAAAAGAAGAATATAGAAGAAAGTTTCGTGATGGCCACAACATACTAGTAATTGTATGGAAATGATCGGAAATATTATCTCAATGATTTAAAATTTTTAACTGTTGCCATCTTATGTTTTTTAACAAATAAAATATTTGTAATTAATTCAAGCAAGGCTCTTAAAATAACTTTCAATTTTCGCTCTTTGCTTTGCTTTTGCAATAATTCAGATATTGGGATGGTCGTCAAGTTTTTGCATGTGTAATTTTGTGTTCATTGGGAATATTGCTTCCTCGTCAAGCATGGGGAGGGATCAGAAAAAAAAGAAAAATATAGAAGAAAGTTTCGTGATGGCCACAACATACTAGTTTTATTTGGTGAATTATTCAACATTTTCATGAAGTTTTTTTTATTTATTTAATGTTTTACAACTTGCGGTTTATACCAATCTACTGCCGTGCTAAGCACAGATGTGGTATCTGCAGTAGTGCTCAAAATGAGAAATTGACGATTAAAATTTTACAACTCATTTCTTTGATTTATGACTTAATTAAATGCTCAACTTGCGGTAGTTGTTTCGTAAATAACTTATCTAAAAACTGTAAGAGAGTATTTTTGTAAAAATGTTAATTTAAAAATAATAAATGCAGTTACGACAAATTTTCTTTTCAAAACCTTTTCATATACTATGCTATTTTCACCGTAAGTGACAATTACTAGGCATTTTTAGGGGTATCTGCACAGATGCGACAAAAATAGCTTAGTAAAACGTGCTCAAAGTATCATTAAATAATACTAAAAACATCTGCTTTCTTTAGACTTAGCTATTTCGCTTTATTTTGTGAATACAAATCTAACAGAATCTACCTTCTGAAAGATACCATTTTTTTTAAATTCCGGACAGTTAAAACTGTAATCCATAACAATTTTCTGTTTCTTATATTCAAAGAATGTTTTATAATGTTTTATTTTCTAGATTCATTTTTACCGAGCATGAAGATAATTTTGACAGCAGACGATCCTTAAATAAAAATATTACTGACCGTAGAATGAAATGCGTTTTTTTTTTTGCATGAAAGAATTAAATATGAATATTTTACATGCATTTCATTTTTAGAATTTGCATTTTAAATAAACATTTAAATAGAACAAGCTGAATATTTACTTTAACAATTATGCAAAGTTGTATTAGTTTTTATTATCAACCTGTATCAACTATTCAACAGTAAAACTAATTTTAATATTCTTTGTTACAATAAACTGCTACATTTTTAAATATGCTGCTTTACTAAGGTATAAAAGTCGTATCTACAAAAAATACTAAGGAAAAAAGTGGTAACTGCGCAGATACCACTTTAAAGGCTTAGTATTTGTCACTTACGTTCAAATTGCCTTAGCAAACTCCGCAAACTATGCAGTTACGACTTTTTTTTTACAGCTTTTTTTAATATTTCGCGTTCACAAATCGCCAAAAAACTTGACATTTAGGTAAATTAAATTACTAACGACCACCTGGTGACAATAACTCAATTTTGATAAAATGTGCTGATACCACATCTGTGCTTAGCACGGCAGTCTAGCTTTTATTTAATGACTTCTTTTCTTAAATCGCGGATTATTTTACGTTTTATGGGATAATTTTAATTGTTGGGTAAACTTTCTTTGATGGAACTCTTTGTCTTGTTTAATACCTAGTTTTGTTAAAAGTTCACTAAAAAGACAAAATAACGTATGTTATGACCAAGCAAAAAAAAAAGAAAAAAAAACAAGTCTTTAAATATTTTAAATTTGAATGAGTCAGAAGATGTATGCAACTGTACTCTACGTCAAATCGCGGATATCACAAATTTGCCACAGCGACTGCGTATGCGCGTTCACTTAGCTCGCTTAATTAATTGCAAAAATTTTGTCTGTTAACAAATTACTGCAAAACACAGATATCCACACACATATCTCTACTAATATTATAAAGAGAGAGGGCGGATTTTTGTGTGCTTATATGTTCGAGGTAATCTCCGGAACCCCTGCACCTATTTGAAGAATACTTTCACTATATGAAAGGTGCTTTCTTACTGAGTAACATAGGCTATAGTTCGAAAAAAATCCGATAAATAGTTCTTTTTTATTCCAATTTAAGCCCAAATTTCACGTAAATTGCCTATTATTGGCTATTAAAGGAGTGAAAAATTTCTTGCACATATTAATATTTTATGTCGTTGAAAAGGGTAGAATTTTTCGCGTTCTAAACAATTTGTTTCAATGCTCTAACTTCATTACGTCGGGAGTAATTTGCGTTTTTAGCTCGAACTTTTTTGGGCTTAGCTGAAATTTTGGCAATACTTTCTTCATTAAATTTATCAATAAAAAGTGAAGGAATTCTCCCACAGTTTTCTTTTTGACACCGTTGGAAAATGCGACATTTCTTACTCCAGAAATATCTCGACCTATGGTCGAAAAAATAACCTTCTATCTTCAAAGGAAAAAAAGTTACAAGCCGTTAAAAATAAACTTCGAATAAATCTAATCTCCATTAAAATTGCTGATGTTTTGTTTTGCATTTCCATGGTTACGTCTTTTAGCTTCGCTTCATTTTAATTTCTTAAAGGTCCACAAACTTGGCGCAACGGAATTATTAAGCAGTGGGGGAATGTTTTCACCAATTCTGCATATGTTACGATCTACGTTATGATAATTCCCCCGGACAATGTAGAAATTGTGGGAAGAGTTTGAAAACTAGGAGACTTAGCAATTTCCCAATTATCTCCAAATTTGTGGATGCCAGAGACAGAGAGCTAATGTATTTCGGCCATGGCCTTCCACAACTGACGATAGCGCCAAACCCCCAGTTATCGAAATATTTTCGAAATTACTAATGAAAAGAAACCAGTGCATCGAAAAAGCAGGAGGGGATGGAAGTTGTATTTGTACGCGCTTTAACATTTAACTGTAAAGAAGAACATTACTATGATTTAGCTTTCAAAACTTAATGATATCCAAAGAAAATATCAATGTGAAAAGTAGCCAAGTTCGATCGAAATGAGGTTCTGGGTAGACGGTGTCACCGACAAGATTCAGATCTCAACCGATAACAAGTTCCATAGCAGTTCCTCATGGAAATTGGATTGTCCCGTGTTCTTCAATTCATTTTGAAAACAATTTTTTACTTTCTTTGATCCCGGATTTAAACTTGCCAAGTTACTGTATTCGCAACTCCAACGAACTATAGGGGGCACTGCAGTCACTGTCTAGTGGCCGACTTAAAAACTAAAACAAACGCATGTGGTAACGAAGAAAATGCTAAAAGTGTTGTGATTTTTGTTCGTATGTATGAATTTTTCGCTTTATTCATTTGAAAAGATTTTTCAGTCTTTTGGTTATTCTGACCCATATAGAAAGAAATTAGAAACCAAAAAGTATTACGAAAGTAAACAATTAATGCAGAACATACAGTAAGTTGTTCTGAAGCAGCCATTTTCATGATGCTGAATTCGGAATTCATAAATTTTTGGTTCGCTTCGAACGGCATTTTCATTTTGTACCGTTTTTTCTATACATTAGTACGTATTAAGTTCAGTTTCGTGACATTTCCGGCATTTTTTGACATTTTTGTCACATAGTGCACATACGTGGCAGACTGTCAAGAGTAACGTTTAACACTAGATAATTTATTTCTATGACTATATGATTGGATATCCAAAGAAATCATGCATTTAATTCATTCGTCATGGAAATGATTTACCTGATATGCGAAATCTTGTCAAGATACATTATTCTTTCACACAATTTTAAAACCATCACCCTATAAACAGATTTTTGGCGAACTTTTATTTTTTATTGTTCAAATTCAACACGTTCTTTCTGGATTTTTCAATCTGTTCTGCGATAAATATTTTCAAGAAAATTTATTTGCATACTGTCTATTTCAGTAGGATACTGTAGTAACAAAGGTTATTTAAATCATTTATGTGGAATTAGGTTAAGGAAAAGTGTCCAATCAATGTTGTTAAGTTCGTTTTTTTTTTCATCGAATTGAAAAACTGATATTTATTCAAATTCACTCAGAACAAAATAAATAAAATGTGTACTCACAGTTTATACATGGTGGTAGTTTTCTTTTCAGTTGATTGACCATTATTTCTTTTTACTTATCGAATTCTGTAATCTTACTATCATTTTATTCCACTCATGATAAAAATTAAAAATGGTTTAACTAAAAACGCGAAATCTCGCCAAGGCTACTTTGCTCGCACAATACCAAAACTATAACCCTAAACAAATTTGGCGAAACCTTTCAGCTGAGAATGAAAGGAATAAAGTAAATTCTTTCTCGGTTAAACATTTTTCATTTTGTTCTACGATAATAAATTCAAGAAAATATTTTGCATACTGTCCATTCCAACTAAATGCTGCTGTAAAATTTGATTAGTTAAATTAATTTAAGATTAAAAAAAAACTCATATTCTTACAAATTCATACAAAACAATAAAAAATTTTACCTGGTATAACGTTATTCAATTTTGTTAATCCAGAGTTTTCTTGTTTACGCTTCCACCATTTAATACTTTTTTGAAAGAAATAAAGAAAACTAACATTATTTTGAGAAGCTCGAGAATACTACTAAGAGACGAATTAATTTCTGTAGCTGAAAGGAAACTAAGACACATCGATTGCGTTAATAAATACTCAGAACAAACTGCCTGTGTTTACGTCAACAGACACACGTGGAACGCAACGTGGCAATGTTTTAGTTCCATCGGCAGTTTTGTAAATCACCGCAAGGTAGCGTATTCGAGCGCTGGAGTTCCGAATAACTGGAGTGGGCATATGTTTTGGAAATTGTTTTTTGACTACCAAAACTTGCCACAAGTTTAAAATCCGGAATCAAAGAAAATACAAAAATTGTTTTCTGAATGAACTGGAAAACATGGGACAATCCAACTTCTGAGGAACAGCTATGGAACTTGGTATCCGTTTAGATCTGAATTATTTTATCGGTGACACCGTCTACCCAGGGCCTCATTTTGATCGAACTTGGCTCCTTTTCACATTTATGTTTTGTTGGGATTTTATTTTACAGCGATCCGTAGCATACGGTAATGTCCACAGCCCTGCTATTTTAATTACAATAGAGAAAATAATGCCTTTTAGTTCAGAGCAATTTGTTGTGTAACGGAAAGAAGGTTTAAGCGATTACAGTGAAACTATTTTCATTTCAGCTGATTTTTTTTTTCTCTGCACTTCATTGTTAAAATATGAAAAACGAGATAGAGAAAAGAAATTCTATTCCTTAGTGGAAGGACTTGGTGAAGACTTTGGCAGCATGGTTGCTAGATTTCAGCATTATCTATAGTTTGGCACTCGACATGTATTTTAAGACAATGTGTTTTCATTAAAAAAAACTTCCAGGTGCAGAGATTGAACTGTTTTTCTTTTAGTTATGCATTACTTTGACATTAGTAATAGTTTTTGATTAGTTTTCGGTAACTTTTATTTCATTTGGAGCTGTCAGCGTTGGCGTGAACGAAATGGCGTAAACGTTTTGCGTTAACGCAAAAATGTACTAATCGGTATCTTAAATTGAAACTGTAGGTAAAAATCTTACCGTTTGCTGATTCTTCTTGTCGCTTGCATCTTTTATTGCTTAGAGAGTTATTGAAATTGACTACAGAAAATGCACAATACTATCTAAACGAAAAACTCACTATATTAACAAAATATTTACAACTTAGAATAACAAATTTACAAATAGGACTCCATAAAAGATCATTCTTCCGTGTTCCATCAATTCTATTTATTTTATTTCGCGCTGGCGTTGATCGTCTGCTAAGATTAACGCCCGCTGTTGCTAGGATATCCACCAGTCACATGGTTTGGTTTATGAGCAGCAAAAGGGTTGCCATAGCTCGGTCTATTCTTATTATTAGTCTATGGTTTTGACGGAATAACTGCGGTGGAGTGGCTTTTAAAGTCCATTCATTGCTATAAAAAAGATGATATTTTTAATTAAGTTAAAAATTGTTGCCTTTAACTTATATGACACTACTGTTGTTTACGTGTCCATGATTAATAACCATAGAAGGATTGAGGGCCATTGCCTCGAGATTTTGGACTTTTTTATTTATTCACACATAGACAACACGAGAAAGATTTTCAGCGTAAAGAAAGGAAATACACTACTTAGAGCATCCGAGGTTATCGGACCCACATTTACCGGCATTGGAAGCGAAGTTTCTACCACAAAGCCACGAAGGCCCCCAACACATAATGATTGAGGCGTAATGAGTGATATAGTTTACAAAATCATTCCAATAAATTAATGAAAAAAAAATTCTTTCGAGAGAATTTTGACGGACAGGTGTAATCTTTATATCAGGATTTTTCTTAAAATTACTTTATGGACTATGTTTGGAGCTCAGACAAAATTATATGTGCACATTTTAACTAACGAAACAGGATCTTTCTTTTTATTTCGGAGTGGAAAGAGAAATTTACACTTGCTCTAAGAGTTTTTTTTTTTATTTAGTTTTATAGCACGAGTAGAACCGTGCGGGTGCTCCTAGTATCATATATTTCAATTCATAATGTGTTATGTTTGTGAAAAAAGCATTAATTTAGAAAATAAGCAAACCAATAAATAAGTGCTATTCTTCGCTCTCAATTATAAAGTTAGATGTATCATATACATATGCGTAGAGTTACATATAATATGTCACGCAAAATATTTTCATGGTTTAACCCTGCAATTGCAGTCAGAGATTAACAAACCCTATAAGCTGAGAGTAAGTACAAATGAATTTAGGGAAAATTAGTGATTTTCAAACTTTAATTACTCCGGCCCATGATGTCCCTGGGGTTCGAATTTTTGTATATGTCTTCAATGCCCCCCAAAGAATATGTGTACAAAAAATCATTGCCATAGACCCCGGGGGCTGCTGCAGAACCCCGGGAAGGTACGATTTGTGGAGTAAAAACAAGGGAGGGGGGGTCAAATGACACAAAAGGCTCATCAGTTGGGCACAAGGAATGTGTGTGCGAAATTTTAGCTTGATTCCTTTTTTCGTCTGGGCTGTAGCCCTGTCAAAGAAAGCGAAAACTTTTTTTGAAGACCGATTTTATAACTTAACTAGCTGCGTGCCCGGCGTTGCACGGGCTACCTAAAAAATGTAAGAGCAGTCCAGTTGATGCTTTTGTAGTACACTGACACTAGTTTCTAACGCGTTAAGGAATAAATAAATGCGCGTAAAGCAAGGTTTGCAAAACACCAGTAAAACATATTTTTGCCAAAACACCTCATCAACGTTAATAATCGTTATCAATGATACAAGTTATGAGTACATTTTCAGTCAGCACAAAAGGGGAAAATATATGCATTATCAACTATAATCTTTACTCACGTTAAACTGAATTACATCTGATAGACTATATCGGAAATATTTATGCACAATAACAATCCGCTTTTTACATAAAATAGTCTACTACCCGGCGTTGCCCGGGTGTTTATTAATGCAACATACCACTCAGATAAATATTTGGATGGATTCTATCCACATGGTCGTACAAGAATTACATCAATCCGTTTTCCAGGTACAAACCCTCAAAGAACTCAAATAACTTGTAAATCACTCATTTACTTTACGACGTGCACGGTCCTCCTCGAAAATGAAAGTTATGTCATGTGACGCGTATTTAACAATCAGGCTTGAACAAAAAAAAAAAAAAAAACAGCAAAATTTTCCTGCAGATTACGGCAAAATAATCGAAAAGTAAACAACTTAAACACCCTGATTACAGGAAAAGCCTCAAAACAAAAACAAGAATTTTACCTGAGCAAAAAAAATGGCAACTGATCTTTCATCTCAATGATTGTCTTCACGCTCACATACATTTTAATAAAAGCATTGTTGCGGAAAGTTGAGATGAAGCACTGAATAATAATTTAAATGGAGGAAAGCCTTCGAAAAATAGGGATTTGATTTTGAAATCTAAGAGTCATAATTAATAGTTTTTAATTGATATCTCCGCTAATTATTATCGGAGGATTATGTTAAATAGCTAAACATGAAGACGGGAGGATTACGAATCCATCGATACCTGGTTCGATGGTCAGTTCACTGTCGTTCGGGAGAAGAAGCTTGGACATAGATAGATAGATAGATACTCAGATTTTATAAGTATAAGATACCTCCTCCCCCTGATGGAATTGTATTTTGGATTACGGCGTCAGGGGCCACTAGAGATTGAGTGTACCAAAAATCAACTCCGGGGGTCTTCATGGGGCTGAGATACAGAGGGGTGAAAAACCCAAAAAAAAACCCAACTTGTTCTGTCGTGTAAACTTGTTCTTGGTCGCTCTTATTTTCTTTCGTTTTTGGCGGTGTATTTGCTTCTGTTGGCTCACGACGTTTGGTTTCCTTGGCGGGACGGGGACGCTTCAAAGTATTGGGTGACAGTTTCTGAATTGAAGTATTTATATTTTTCAAAACTTGAAATTCCACTTTGGATGTCACCCCCCTGACGTTTGACAACTGGGGGCCTGCTGACCCCCTCCCGCTCTCTGCAGTGTTACCAGTGTGGTCTTTTGTTATCATTTTACAGATTTTATTATTTTTAGCAGATTATATTATCCTTAGCGGATTTTATTACGCTTATGCAGACTTTATCAAGTCTATGCAGATTTTATTGTATTTATACAGATTTTACTGTGTTTATTAAAATTGATTTTGTTAATGCAGATTGTGTTGTGATTATATAAATATTGTTATGTTTATGCAAATGTTTATGATGTTTATACAGCTATTTATCTATTTTTTAAATTTAACGCCAATTTGTTGACATCTGTAGAAATGTACTATATTTACAAATCTAGACATTATTATCAGTGATAAAAGGTTTTGTGGTATGACAACCCATTTTTGTGAACTTGCAACGTTTATGCATTGTTATGAATTTGACACCAATGAGAGTACAAACCATAATTTAAAACTAAAAGAATCTCAGTTCAGATTTATATATAGATTTTCTGATTTTGAATTTGAAGGGAGCAGTTGGCCCTAATACCAGCAAAAATCATTTATGGTTAGAATTCCATTTGTTTTATGCGTTAATGCTTATTACGTTAATGCTAGTTTTTTTTTTTTTTTTTCTTTGAGATTCGACTAAAGTTTTGAATTAAGAAGAATTTAGTATAGCAATTTAAAACCTGTGAGCAATGGAGAACCTGATTGCTAAAAACCCCAGATCAGATATAATGTTTATGCAGCTATTTATCTATTTTTTAAAATTTAACGTCAATTTGTTCACATCTGTAAAAATGTACATGTTCACAAATCTAGAAATTATCTGTGATAAAAGGTTTGTGTGGTATGAAAACCCATTTTTACGAACGTTTATTGTATGTTACGAACGCTACGTTTACGCACGTTTTTATGAAAATGATCGATGAGAACACATGAGCGAATCTAGAAGTACTTTTAGAAGGTAATACAAATGTGTAATGATAAGGGGAATAAAGGGGTGTGACAAGTTAAGGCAGGGAAACCCTAAATATTTTTTTTCTTCAATATGCATTGCTCCTTTTCTAGAATTTCAAACGATTATTAAATATGACCTAAATGAGGACTAACACATATATGACTAACACATTTTGAGCATTTATTTGTTGGAAAAAAATTCTAAAGGTTTTTTTTAGTAAAAAAAGTTTTTTACTTAAAAAAACTGCCTTATTCCCAACACTTCCAGTTTCCAGTGCATTCATTTTTTGATAACTTTTATAACTTTTTGTGTCTATATCTTCATTAGATACCATAGCGTGACATGAAACCTCCAATTTAGAAATAATTAACCAAAAACAGGTTTTATGGGTAAAGGTTTGGAAATTTTCCCCCAAAACGTGCTTTTTGCCCTCTAACTGTAATTGATCATTATTTCAAAACTGCACATTACTTTTTAGAGGTTTATATCACAATTATATGTACAATTACCATTTTTGCAAAGTTTCAAACGTGTAGAGTTAATATTTTTCTCTAGAGCTGTTGGAGTAAATAAAAACTTTGAAAACGAAATTATGAGAAAATCAAGAAAGAAAAAATAAATTTCACGCAGTGCATTTGAGTTTAGTATATTTCTTATAGTTTTTTAAATAATTCATCGATTTATTTTAAAAAATGCGGATTTAGAAAAAAAAGCATGGGGTTCTGTAAATTTATCAAAATCTCAAAATCGACTTTTTTCAAAAATTAGGGTATTTTTCTACTTTAATTCATCTCAAAAAAAATTTCACAAAAAAGCTCCCATACGAATGTTTTTGTTATTTTTGGGATCTCTTAAAGCAAATGATAATTTTTTAAAGCAGAAAAAATGATGTACTAAACTGCTTCAAATGAGCACTTGCAATATCATTTTTAACCGTTTTATGCTAATCAAATACTAAGTCCTACACCATACACTTTCCACCAAGTGCCGTAATAATGATCCGTGGTAACTATGTAGAAACATTATCATACAGAATGATTATGACAATGAGACTCAGTTAGTAAAAGGATCCTTTCATTGTGTTGATCTTTTATAAATTTGCTAAAATTTTCCCTTGAGTGAAAGCATTAGCTCATTCCTTCCTCTTTGTGCGTGGTATTCGACTGATCAGACTACAGAATATCACGTAGTATAGAAAGTAACAACCTAGGTTTCGTTGTATATTCAGAAACAATTTCTTTACAAATTTTAGTGTAGATACTATTTCGTTCGCAAAGTCATAGAGTTGATAAAGGTTAAAATAGGGCAGGGCTCGACCAACCAAAAATGAAGCCTTATACCCACAATAAATATTAGGCCCCGCGAATATTCTATAGCGGAATGTAGTGGTTGATTTACAGGTTTGAGGACCGTCGGAATGTGAGCCTCTTTGTCTATCACAGAACTATGTATAAACTATTTTTCATGTGCATTTCTGAATCCCCTTCGGGTTCCCTCATAATTGTGACATAGTTAATTCATTAATGGCAGAATGAAAAAAAAAATTGTCCTTTAAGGATGATTTTTTCCAATTAACAAATCATGTTTTTTACTATTATTTTAAAAATGCATGTATTTTCATATAGTTGTAATGGGTGATTCTTAAGTAATTCGGCACCCTTTAAGATAATTGGGATCCAAGCCCAGGTCTAGTAGCCCTGTGTAGTAATCAAGCCCTGGGGCAGGGGTTCCCAAACTTTTCCGATTCGCGACACCCTTTGCAGAATTTGGAATTTTCTCACGGTTCCTAGCCATATTATATACACACATATTGATACCATATAGACACTTTGCTGCTTCCCTCACCTCTTTCTGCGGCACCCAATTTGAGAACCTTTGCATTAAGGGAAAGCGAAAGGTGAGCTTTCTAAGCGGGACCAAAAGTTTAAGGGGGGATTTAAAAAAAAAAAAAAAAAAAACTAAGTGGAAGTACATTTTTTTTTCTCCAAAGTAAAGTTTATTGCTTGAATATTTCGGATAAATATTTAATATTTACAGTAAGAAAAGATATTTGCTTATCATACAGCATAAACTTTATATACTACCATCGAAGGGGAACATTTTGTTTGTTCGCTACAACAAACGTGCATATTGATTGAGCGATATCGACTAATTTTTTAACGAAACATTGACATAATTTTTTTTCAACATCTGTTTTGACAGGACGCTTTTCCAAAGCCGATTAGTTAGGAAATGGTGCGCTAGTGAAGTTTTCTCAGTTGTTCTAAAAAAATGTCTCTATGCCTCCAAAAAACGAAAAAAAAAAAAAATCCGATATATTGATAATTTTCCCGATGAAAGCGTTTTAGCCCTAATTCAATTATTTGAAGCTGCAATCCAGCAAACTTGGTTTAAAAACACATTTAGATTGGTTGAACTGGGAACAGAAGATAAATTCTGAGTTTCAAAGGTGTTTGATCAGTCATTTTTTATTACATGACATCATCATGTATGAATTGTCATGAAATGAATATTTTTTTTTGCAAATTAAAATTGATCATCAATGACCAAAAGAGTCAGTTTCTGTGACATCAGATTTTTTTTTTTTTTTTGCAGAGTCTAATTATACCTATGCTTTTATTAATGTATATTTTTTAAAGTAACATAATCGGAGCAACGAAATAAAAAATCAAAATCAGTTCAACTGTAGCAAAATGAAAATGAAAAAGGTTTTTAAAATGCGTTAAAAAGTGACACTCTTACCTTTCATTTTGTTATAAAGCTGTAATTACCTCTAAAAACTCGCTGCAAAAGTCGCTGTAGTGTATGTGTGAAACTTCTTTACACATAAGTACTCTTGAAAAAGTTCACACTGGATCGCACTCTGTTGTTGAAATCATGAAGTACAGTTACTGGGGCGTTTCACCTGGCGGGAAATGATACCCCGACATATGTTAAAATACATTTAATAAACTATGATTACATCTGAAAACAGATCATTCAAAATAAAGGGATAAATGAATGTATAAATAAATAATAATCTCAATAGCAGTGATGAAAGTAAGTAAAATAGTAAAGGAAAAAGAAAGAAAGAAGAAAATATTAAAAATCCTTGTACGACAGACATAACTGCAGCATTTATTCAACCGTTTTGAAGAAATATTACGGAACTTTTCGAATTTGTTAAGAATAAGAGAACTGTTTTTGGCAACAGAGTGTGCTTGGTGTGGAACATTTCTTTTTATCCAGTTCAAGATTTTAAACTTTTTACTTGCATATTTTAACCTAAACAAAAGATTGTTGATTCAAGATGGCCGATTTCAATGATGAAGCTTTTTATGGTTCACTTCAGAAATGTTACTCGAAGATTGAAAGTGCCATACATTCCGAGTGTAACATGAGCCAACAGCTTCGGGACGAAGCCAAGAGTGCAGTAAGTGATCTGACGTTTTTGATTGCTATGATTTCGAGCACGTGTTAAATCTCATACCTATCGTGAAGCTTGTAAGGAAAGCTTGAGTGAGTTTTCCGAAGTGAAGAAACCTTCTTTTGCCAGTGCTGTGGCCCCATCTGAATTGTGCAAACAAGCTGATGTCCCCTTGGGTAACAAGAAATCGAAGTCCAAGGTTATTATCAATGCTAAGTGCACGGGCTTAAAAATTATTCCAAAGTTAACTAAAAAGAAGGCTGTAATTTTGACCAGGTTAAGTCCGGATTCAAGTGCTTGACTTTTAACTTATTTGAAATTGGATTTCGTTCAATGCAAGAACTTGACCACCAGGTATGACACCTCTACTCCTCTTTTTATACTGAAGTGTGCGAAAATGACTTAGATCGCTTAATGAATCCAACAGTATGGGCAAAGGGATGCCTTGTCACTGAATTTTTTTGGTTGTTTGCGGATGGAGCGTGTCGTACAGGATACCAATACTAGTTACGAGAATAATAAGTGCCCTAATTCCAAAACTGATGATAAATGACTCAATATATATTACCAAAACGTCCACGGCTTGAGAACTAAATTTTTTGATATGTTTAGCTCTTAGAGCAGGAATTAAAATCTCTTAAATTTTTCTCTCTCCTCAATGGTTTAGCTCTATTTCTTTCGAAAATTTTGATATTATTTGTCAAACCGAGACTTGACTTTGTGAAGATATTGATCTGCTGACTTATTTGACAACTAATGATATAATTTGTCTTACTGATACTCGGCTTTGTGAAGATTTTGTCTCTTCTGAGGGGTGCCCACCTAGGAAAGGGGGTGTCTTAAGGGGAATTTTTCATTTTTTTTGAGGGGGCTCGTGCTTTTTTTTGGGGGGGGGATTGCAACATTTAGGGGGTGTGACCAACATTAAGGGGGTGGGCACCCCTGACTCTGCTGACTTATTTAAAACAAATATGCTGTTTTTCGAAAAGATCGCGATTTTGTTGCTAATGACTGTAAGCGTGTTGGTGGCGTAATTACTGCTATCAAGAACTGTTTTTCTGCTGCCCATATTAACATGTCGGACTTAGACCTTGAGTCTTTATGGATATCCGTAAATTTAAGAGTTTGCCGTAAATTGCTTTTGTTCGTCATTTATTGTCCAGATGGATTTAATAATGAAAAATATTTCCAACTTTTGGCTGTTTTGATCGCTTTAATTTTTACGATAATATCTGTGGTGATTTTAACCTGCACAATATCGGTGGTGTTAACAATATTCATTACATGGATTCTCCTGTAAGAAATGTATTTAGTTTTATGAATCTGTATGACCTTAAGCTGTTCAATAATGGTCTCAATTATAATAACAACTACTTAGACTAAATTTTATCTAATACTAGCATTCCCGTACCCGTGTTAAGAAATAATTATTAATGTTTAGTTGTCTTAGGTTGGCAACACAGTTAAAATATTATATCTTCAGAATGTACAAAATTAGTTCAAGTAAAAATGTTTGGTCTTATGTGTTTGTAATGTGATTGTGTCTTTTATAATAAAATATATTTGGCCATTCCCACTGAGTAATCTCTGCACATAAGTAAAAAATCTACAGGTCATGGACCCAGAGTACCGCAGAGTGGCCGATTAAAATGTAAAAGTAAAAAAAGTGAAATAAGAAGAAATAAATTTGAAGGTAAAAATTGCAGTACGGAAAAAAAATGGCTAATATGGCTGAAGATTTGAGTTCTGTCGAAAAACTGAAAGACCAAAGTAACTTTGCAGTGTGGAAATTCCAGGTAAACATAATTTTTAAATCGCATTCATTATTTAATATTGTAAACGGATCTGAAAGAAAAGATGGTTTAAATGATAATGCACTTACTTTATGGAAGAAAAAAGATGCACAAGCACAGAAAATAATTGTGACAACTATAGATAAGAAAGTTATGATGCATATTTTAAATTGCGAAAATAGTTGTGACATGTACAAAAAACTTTGCGGAATTTATGAACGCGATTCTGAACAACAAAAATGTAGCTTACTGCAAGAATTTTTTAATTACAGTTTTGATTCTGAACATGATATTGCTATGCACATAAGTAAATTAGAAAATATAGCATACCGTCTAAAAGCGCTGGATAAGAAAATTGATGACGAGATGATAATATCTAAAATTCTTTCAAGCTTACCAGAAAAATATAAACATTTTCGAAGTGCGTGGGAATCTACCGCCAAAGATGATAAAACATTAGCTAACTTGACAGCTCGGTTGTTAAATGAAGAAAATGGTAAGAAAAATTCTGAAATTAAAGAACAAAATGTGGCATTTAAAGTACAAGAAAAGAAATGCTTTCGATGTAATTCTAAAGATCACCTTGCTAGATACTGCCCTAAAAGTAGAACTCAAGAAAAATACGTCAAAGAAAATAAATATTACAGAAATAATAGTCCTTCGCATTTTACTAAAGATAATACAAACCAGAAAAATCAACCTCGTTGCGGCATTTGTAAAAAAGCTAATCACGTAGAAAAAGACTGCTATTTTGGAAATAATTCAAAGAAACATGTCTCATTTCTTGCTCCAAATGAAAAATCTTATCAGAAGTGGATAATTGATTCGGGATCCTCTAGCCATATGGTAAATGATGAAACAATGCTAGAAGATGTTATAAATATTTCAACTGAAATAGGTCTTGCCAAAAACTCAGAAGTTATGGAAGCGAAAAGCATCGGAACCTTTAAAACTGATTACTGCATTTTAAAGAAAGTACTCTATATTCCTGAACTGAGCAAAAATTTGCTGTCAGTAAATGCAATTACTAAAAATGATGGTGAAGTAAAATTTGTAGAAGATAGAGTAGAAATTTCAAAAGATGGAAAAAATTGTGTTGAAAGGTTACAAAAATGAAATAGGACTTTACAAAGTAGGGTTGAATCAAGAAAATGAAGCACTATTGACATAAGATAAGAATAATGCAGATGTATGGCATCGCAATCTTGGACATATGTGTGTTAAAAACATGAAGTGTTTATTGAAAAATTCAACAGGAATCAAGCTAACAGAAAAAGAATTAAAAGATGTATCAAAAAATTGTGAAGTATGTCTGAAAGCTAAGCAAGTAAGATTTCCATTTAAAACTGAAAGACGAAGAGCAACTAGACCATTGCAAATAATACATACTGACATAAATGGCCCTATTGAAGTAGAAACATGGGATGAAAATAGATATTTTCTAACGTGCATAGATGATTTCACACATTTTGCTATGGTATTTTTGATGAAAAACAAATCTGAAACTCTTAATATTTTGAAGGAGTATGTTGAAGAAGCTGAAGCAAAATGGTCACTTCGAGTAGCAAAAATTCGTTGCGACAATGGTGGAGAATACAGATCAAATGAAATGAAAATATGGTGCAAGTCAAAGGGTATTGAGCTTGATTACACCGTTCCCCATTCTCCTCAATTAAATGCTAAAGCTGAACGCCTCAATCGAACTTTGCTTGACAAAACTCGTGCATTGCTTTTTGACTCAGGTCTGAAAAAAGAAATGTGGGGTGAAGCATTGAGAACAGCAGCTTATATTATAAATCGTAGTCCTACTGAAGCTACTGATGTTACACCAGCTGAAATGTGGTATCAAAACGAACCTAATTTGTCCCGATTGCAAATACTTGGAAGCGTAGCTTATGCCAAAAAACTCGGATACCTAAAAAAGTTAGATTCCAGAAGCAATAAATTTATTTTTGTGGGATACACTAACAACGGTTATCGTTTGTGGGATGAAGAAAAAAGAAGAATACGAATTTCGAGAGACGTAAAATTCATGAACCCAAGAAATAAAGAAAGGAACCTCTTATTTATTCCAACCGATTGTGAAGAAGATAAAGATAAAATCGAAGAAGATAAAGGGTCATTCCATAGAAATGTCAACCTCAACCTCAGAATTTTTTTTTCCACAAAGCCTTAATTGTGACCTATCATATCATTCAACATACTTTCTAGTATATAAATCCAGTAACAGTTTGCGAAAATTTCATTCGGTGTTTTTCTGCTGGCTCTAAACGTGCGAGGTTGTAGAAAAGGCTTAGCATGTGCAAAAAACATGCGTCTACGTTTTCTTGTGTAATATAAAAAATTTTGAAAATTTTTGAAAGAACAATGTTTATTCTAAATGATTAGATGTTGGCCCAATAAAATTGACTGTTCTTTTTGCATACATTATAAGATAAGTATTTTAATTAGTTTGGTTATTTCACTGAAAATATTTACGTTACGTTAGTCACGAAAATGTACTATTTTCTGCTTAAAATCTAAACCAGATGATTGAACCAAACAGCACTTTTTATTTTCTTACATCTGTGTCATATCTACTTAAAAAGTGCAAAATATTTATTTCAGTATCAATAGATATAAAATAATTAGTGTGACTAACGTAACATTTGAGCTGTGACTAACGTAACAGTTTGCATGTGACTAACGTAACATTTTAAAAATGACTGCTAATATTTAAAACTTATTTAATTTAATGTACATTTTCATGAACAATTTTGAACATGTAGGCATTCTATATTGATTAAAAATATAAAGGTTGAAAAATACCAGTAAAATTACATTGTATAGACCTTTTGTTTACTTAGAAAAATACTTTTTTAAAGGTCTTTATAAAGATACTTCCAATTTAAAGAATTATTAAAAAAGGAAAAAAAGTGAGTAAAACAAAATGAGTACTCTGCTGAATGTACATTCAACACAAGAATCCAAACTTAAAAATTAAGATAATAGAAATACTGTCCTAACAAAGGAGAACGTCTCTATTTTTTAGAAAATACATTATTAAAATGAAGTAATGGCTGCTAGTTGGAAAACATTTGAAGATGTTATATGATAAAGTGACAATAAGCGCTGCTGCCATACATTTCAGAAAATGCAAGAATGATCATTTAGAAATTCAAACATTTGCGGTGATGTCTGGAATTAAAATGCATTTTGAAAAAACGTTCGAATATTTTTTTTTCTTCAATATTACATTTTAATTCAAAAGTATGCACAACACTAGTCGTTCGATGAATCAGAAAACTTTAAAAAATAATATGCCATTGAAAAGTACTACGGAGTTTCTTGTGACGATAACTAGTATATCGGCAGAATACTAGAATTCGATGAAACTATCAATTTGCATAAAATTTATTTTTTAAATGACAGATATATAGGATTTAATTAGCCCAAGAATGATGTTATTCGGTTTTTAAAAGCAGTTTTCTTTATTTGTTTATTTTTTCGCACATTCAAATTGAGTTAATTGAACTGATACCTTCCATTCAATTTCTTACACTAATAAAGAAAAAAAGTAAAGAAAGAACCATAATGCAACACAAAATAGGTTCCTAAAAAATAAAAGTACTATAAGAGCAAGAAATTAATTACAAAAAGTTTTTTATATGCATTCATTGCTTGTTATTCGATGGTTACGTTAGTCACGTTACGTTAGTCACACACAGTTTTTCGTAAAAATACCATTAAAGGCCAAAAAAGATTCCTCTCTAACAAATCTGTAGTACATTTTTAAAAATAAATTGTTTACTTCTTACAAATATATCGGCCAATTTTAAATGCATGCGTAAGTTTCAGAAAAATTAGCCTCGAAACATAAGCATTGTTTCTCAGGGTTGCAAAAATGTTACGTTAGTCACGATGCCTTTTTTGGTGAAAAAACACCTGCCAGCGCTTATTTTGCTTCAACTTCTTGGTAGAAATGAAAAATAGTCACCTTGTACATTTTAAATCTGCATATTAAACCAAAACACATTTATTTTTACTCCCGGTGTAAGTAAAAAGAGTTTGAAAATCAGCTGCGAATGTTACGTTAGTCACTATGGAATCACCCTAAAGATAAAAGCAAAGAAAATGAAGATAAAAACGAAGAAAGTGAAATTAAAAAGATTAAAAAGGAAGAAAGTGAAGTGGAAAATAAAGAAAATGAAGATATAAATGAAGATAACTGCGTAGAATCAGAATTATCTGATACAAATGATGAATCCGAAGAAAATGCTAAAAACTTTGGACGTGGTAAAAGAAATAGAAAATTACCTAAATATTTAAGCGATTATGTTTTGCTCACGTACGAAGAAGCAGTAAAAGGACCAGATAAAGAAAAGTGGAAGAAAGCAATAGAAGATGAAAAGAAATCATTGGAAAAGAATGAAGTTTGGGAAGTTGTTGTCAGAAGTGTTGCAAGAAACAAAAAGATTCTAAGTAATAAATGGGTATTTAAAATCAAAAACGATAATACATACAGAGCAAGATTAGTTGTGAGAGGTTGTGAACAAAGTTATGGAATACATTACGAACAAACTTTTAGCCCAGTTGTGAGCATTTCATCCTTAAGAATTTTGTTTGGATTGACAGTGAAAAGAGATTATCACATAATGAAGTTTGACATTAAAACTGCTTTTTTTATATGGAGAACTGGATGAAGAGATATTTATGAGAATGCCAAAAGGTTACGAAGATGAGTCTAAAATATGCAAACATGAAAAAATCATTGTATGGATTAAAACAAGCTCCTTTGAAATGAAATGAAAGATTAACTGATTTTTTGAGAAGCAAAAACTTTCGTCAAATTAAATCTGAACAGTGTATTTTCATCGGAAATGACATAATATTGGCTTTTTATGTTGATGACGGTATTCTTATTGGACCTGATAAATGTAAACTTGATGAATTCTTGAATATTTTGAAAAAGGATTTTGACATAACATCTTGTGATAAACCAGATTCATTTTTAGGGATTCAACTGGAATCAAGTTCTGATAAATTGAAAATTCTTCAAGAAGCTTGTGCTGATCAAGTACTTCAAAAATATAACATGCAAGATTCAAAGCCAGTTAATACACCATTACTGAAAACATCGGTTGATGAAACAGAAAAATCAGGAGAAGTTGTTTTTCCTTTTCGAGAAGCAATAGGTAGTCTTTTATATTTGTCATGCAGAACAAGACCTGATTTATCTTTTGCAGTGAATTCTAACAGTCGACATCTTGAAAATCCATCAAAAGAAGATGTCATAAATTTAAAAAGAACTCTCAGATATTTAAGAGGAAGTTCAAGCTTAGGAATATCTTACTCCAAAGAAAGTACTGACAAAGAACTTATTGGTTATTGTGACGCAGATTATGCAGGAGATCGTGAAACACGTAGAAGTACTACGGGATATGTGATTTATTATTGTGGTGGACCTATTAGTTGGTGCTCAAGAAGACAGTCAATTGTTGCTACCTCCAGCACTGAGGCAGAATGCATAGAAGCAGCAGAGTGTTGTCGAGAACTTATGTACCTCAAAACTCTAATTGAAGAAATAACTAGTGAAAGTATATCTGTAACTTTAAACGTTGATAATCAAAGTGCTATTACTTTAATTAAAAATGGGATATTTAACAGACGTAGCAAACATATAGATGTTAGATTTCATTACATAAAAGAAACTAGTATGTTGTGGCCATCACGAAACTTTCTTCTATATTTTTCCTTTTTCTGATCCCTCCCCATGCTTGACGAGGAAGCAATATTCCTAACAAAAACAAAATTACACATGCAAAAACTTGACGACCATCCCAATGTCTGAATTATTGTAAAAACAAAACAAAGAGCGAAAATTGAAAGTTACTTTAAAAGCCTTACTTGAATTAATTACAAATATTTTATTTATTAACAAACATAAGATGGCAACAGTTAATAATTTTAAATCATTGAGATAATATTTCCGATCATTTCCATACAATTAAAATCACGAGAAATACTCAGACGACAATCTATTACGATTTATCTTTCTTATTGCTGCATTAATAATGCTATTTTTATTCCCAAAAAAAAAAAAAAAAAAAAAAAAAAATCAACACCTCTTGGAGCGATCGGCGTCAAAATTGAGCCAAAGCCTGTTTACATATGGATTCACATATATTCCAAATTTCAACCAGAACGTAGCATTACTTCTTGAGATAGGGCACTCAAAATGGAAAAAAAGAACGGGTGATTGCGCTACCCCCTTTTTAGCTGTTGACACAAAAATAAAATCAGTTCTTATACCCACTAAGGGCTACTTGCCGATAAATGTTTCTTTCATTCCGTTCATTATTTCTTGAGATACAGCAGTCACAATTGACGACAAAAAACGTTCTATAGCTCAACCCCCGTTTGAGTTATTGACACCAAAATTGAATCAGCACCTGTTCCTGTTAATACCAACATATGGACCAAATTTTGTTTGATTCCGCCAGTTACTTCCTGAGGAATAGCAAGCACGCGTAACTCGAAAAACGTCCCATTGCTCCACCCCCCTTGGAGGAATTCGCGCCAAAAACTAATGGGCACAAGTTCACATAGGGGCACATATGTGTACTAAATTTCGTTCGATTTCATGCGGTAGTTTTTGTTGTAGAGCGGCCACAAAAAACTGGTCACACACAGACGTGACACACATACATACACACACACACACATACATACACACACACACACACACAGACAGACAGACATTTTCCAAAAATGGTCGAAATGGACTCAGCACACCTCAAAACGTTCGAATCCGTCAAAATTCGAAATTCGAAAATTTGCACGAATCCAATACTTTCTTCTATATATTAGACTAGCATTCCCGTACCCGGCATTGCTCGGGTAATGGAATTAGCAGGGGTTAACAGTGCTTGGTGCACCTAGTTTCGAAAATCCCCTATAATAATTACTTATTACCTATAACTTTTTCTAATTTGGGGAGGATCCCGTGGCCCCTGAACTCCTTACATATATGCCTTTGTCCTTAACCGATCTTTAACTGTTATTAACGATCCTTTTAAAGTATTGATTATCTTTGCAAACACAGGCCATCCACATTTTATTGATATACCTATGTTTAAGCAAGAACTTCTTTGTATACAACATTTTTAGTTTTTACTTTCTTCTATATCTAATATATAGAAGAAAGTATTGGATTCGTGCAAATTTTCGAATTTCGAATTTTGACGGATTCGAACGTTTTGAGGTGTGCTGAGTCCATTTCGACCATTTTTGGAAAATGTCTGTCTGTCTGTGTGTGTGTGTGTATGTATGTGTGTGTGTGTGTGTGTGTGTATGTATGTGTGTCACGTCTGTGTGTGACCAGTTTTTTGTGGCCGCTCTACAACAAAAACTACCGCATGAAATCGAACGAAATTTAGTACACATATGTGCCCCTAAGTGAACTTGTGCCCATTAGTTTTTGGCGCGAATTCCTCCAAGGGGGGTGGAGCAATGGGACGTTTTTCGAGTTACGCGTGCTTGCTATTCCTCACGAAGTTACTGGCGGAATCAAACAAAATTTGGTCCATATGTTGGTATTAACAGGAACAAGTGCTGATTCAATTTTGGTGTCAATAACTCAAACGGGGGTTGAGCTGTAGAACGTTTTTTGTCGTCAATTGTGACTGCTGTATCTCAAGAAATAATGAACGGAATGAAAGAAAAATTTATCGGCAAGTAGCCCTTAGTGGGTATAAGAACTGATTTTATTTTTGTGTCAACAGCTAAAAGGGGGGTAGCGCAATCACCCGTTCTTTTTTTCCATTTTGAGTGCCCTATCTCAAGAAGTAATGCTACGTTCTGGTTGAAATTTGGAATATATGTGAATCCATATGTAAACAGGCTTTGGTTCTATTTTGACGCCGATCGCTCCAAGAGGTGTTGATTTTTTTTTTTTTTTTTTTTTTTTTTTTGCGAATAAAAATATTTTTATTAATGCAACAATAAGAAAGATAAATCTCGATAGATTGTCGTCTGCGTATTTCTCGTGATTTTAATTGTATGGAAATGATAGGAAATATTATCTCAATGATTTAAAATTTTGAACAGTTGCCATCTTATGTTTGTTAACAAATAAAATATTTGTAATTCATTCAAGCAAGGCTTTTAAAATAACTTTCAATTTTCGCTCTTTGCTTTGCTTTTGCAATAATTCAGACATTGGGATAGTCGTCAAGTTTTTGCATGTGTCATTTTGTTTTTGTTGGGAATATTGCTTCCTCGTCAAGCATGGGGAGGGATCAGAAAAAAAAAAAAAAGAAAAATATAGAAGAAAGTTTAGTGATGGCCACAACATACTAGTTTTTTTCTGGTGCTAAAATTATTAAGCTGCTTGATGAACTGACTTTGGAGAAAGCTACATAACATTGGCCATGTGAAAAAAAGTCTTCTCTTAAATTGGTCCCTGCTACTTTTAATGTCTGTCCTTGTGATTTATTAATGGTTATTGCAAAGCAAACTTTAACAGGAAACTGTACTCTTCTAAATTCAAAAGGATAGTTCGCCTGTGATGATGTTCTTAAAAACTTCGTTTCTAGTTTTGAAGAAATGAAAGCAATAGACAGAAACATTATGATTTGACTTGAGAAAAGCCTCGAAGAACCACGTGAGAAACAAAAACAATATCAAATTTATAGTTCGCTATCGACCAAAAGTTGAGATGAAGTACTGAATAATGATTTGAATGGAGGAAAGCCTTCGAAAATAAGGGATTTGAATTCAATGACAGGTTTTAATTTCTCAGAAATTAAGAGGTTTTAATTAATTTCTCCCGAACTAATTGAGATTTCGAAAAATCCTTTCTTAGTGGTTACTTTCGTAATCATGCGGACATGCCTGCCAAATTTCAAGTCTGAAGCTTCAGCGGTTTCGGCTGTGCGTTGATATATATATATATATATATATATATATATATATATATGTATATATATATATGTATATATATTATCTCAGGACATTGATTTTTATATATTAAGATATAGGAGAAAGTAAAAGTAGAAGAGGGTTTAATTAAAGTAAATTATTGTCCAACTGAACTACAAATTGCAGATATTTTTACTAAAGCATTGGGGTTTAACAAATTTCAGAAATTTAAATCTAAATTGGTTGTATGACCTTACTTCTAAAAAGTGACTGGCTAGTTTTATTTATTTTTCTTCTGAAGAGTAAAATTATGTTTGAATTCGATATTGTTTAACTTATTTTTCTTAAAGTTTTTATTTTAAGCATGCCTAAAGCATTAATAATTAAGAGGGTGTGTTAAGAAATAATTATTAATGTTTAGTTGTCTTAGGTTGGCAACACAGTTAAAATATTATATCTTCAGAACGTACAAAATTAGTTCAAGTAAAAATGTTTGGTCTTATGTGTTTACAATGTGATTGTGTCTTTTATAATAAAATATATTTGGCCATTCCCACTGAGTAATCTCTGCATATAAGTAAAAACTCAACAACCCGGCATTGCTCGGATAATGGAATTAGCAGGGGTTAACAGTGCTTGGTGCACCTAGTTTCGAAAATCCCCTATAATAATTACTTATTACCTATAACTTTTTCTAATTTGGGGAGGATCCCGGGGACCCTGGACTCCTTATATATATATATGCCCTTGTCCTTAACCGATCTTTAACTGTTATTAACGATCCTTTTAAAATATTGATTATCTTTGCAAACACAGGCCATCCACATTTTATTGATATACCTATGTTTAAGCAAGAACTTCTTTGTATACAACATTTTTAGTTTTTACTTTCTTCTATATCTAATATATAGAAGAAAGTATTGGATTCGTGCAAATTTTCGAATTTCGAATTTTGACGGATTCGAACGTTTTGAGGTGTGCTGAGTCCATTTCGACCATTTTTGGAAAATGTCTGTCTGTCTGTGTGTGTGTGTGTATGTATGTGTGTGTGTGTGTGTGTGTGTGTATGTATGTGTGTGTGTGTGTGTGTGTGTGTATGTATGTGTGTCACGTCTGTGTGTGACCAGTTTTTTGTGGCCGCTCTACAACAAAAACTACCGCATGAAATCGAACGAAATTCAGTACACATATGTGCCCCTATGTGAACTTGTGCCCATTAGTTTTTGGCGCGAATTCCTCCAAGGGGGGTGGAGCAATGGGACGTTTTTCGAGTTACGCGTGCTTGCTATTCCTCACGAAGTTACTGGCGGAATCAAACAAAATTTGGTCCATATGTTGGTATTAACAGGAACAAGTGCTGATTCAATTTTGGTGTCAATAACTCAAACGGGGGTTGAGCTGTAGAACGTTTTTTGTCGTCAATTGTGACTGCTGTATCTCAAGAAATAATGAACGGAATGAAAGAAAAATTTATCGGCAAGTAGCCCTTAGTGGGTATAAGAACTGATTTTATTTTTGTGTCAACAGCTAAAAGGGGGGTAGCGCAATCACCCGTTCTTTTTTTCCATTTTGAGTGCCCTATCTCAAGAAGTAATGCTACGTTCTGGTTGAAATTTGGAATATATGTGAATCCATATGTAAACAGGCTTTGGTTCTATTTTGACGCCGATCGCTCCAAGAGGTGTTGATTTTTTTTTTTTTTTTTTTTTTTTTTGCGAATAAAAATATTTTTATTAATGCAACAATAAGAAAGATAAATCTCAATAGATTGTCGTCTGCGTATTTCTCGTGATTTTAATTGTATGGAAATGATAGGAAATATTATCTCAATGATTTAAAATTTTGAACTGTTGCCATCTTATGTTTGTTAACAAATAAAATATTTGTAATTCATTCAAGCAAGGCTTTTAAAATAACTTTCAATTTTCGCTCTTTGCTTTGCTTTTGCAATAATTCAGACATTGGGATAGTCGTCAAGTTTTTGCATGTGTCATTTTGTTTTTGTTGGGAATATTGCTTCCTCGTCAAGCATGGGGAGGGATCAGAAAAAAAAAAAAGAAAAATATAGAAGAAAGTTTAGTGATGGCCACAACATACTAGTTTTTTTCTGGTGCTAAAATTATTAAGCTGCTTGATGAACTGACTTTGGAGAAAGCTACATAACATTGGCCATGTGAAAAAAAGTCTTCTCTTAAATTGGTCCCTGCTACTTTTAATGTCTGTCCTTGTGATTTATTAATGGTTATTGCAAAGCAAACTTTAACAAGAAACTGTACTCTTCTAAATTCAAAAGGATAGTTCGCCTGTGATGATGTTCTTAAAAACTTCGTTTCTAGTTTTGAAGAAATGAAAGCAATAGACAGAAACATTATGATTTGACTTGAGAAAAGCCTCGAAGAACCACGTGAGAAACAAAAACAATATCAAATTTATAGTTCGCTATCGACCAAAAGTTGAGATGAAGTACTGAATAATGATTTGAATGGAGGAAAGCCTTCGAAAATAAGGGATTTGAATTCAATGACAGGTTTTAATTTCTCAGAAATTAAGAGGTTTTAATTAATTTCTCCCGAACTAATTGAGATTTCGAAAAATCCTTTTTTAGTGGTTACTTTCGTAATCATGCGGACATGCCTGCCAAATTTCAAGTCTGAAGCTTCAGCGGTTTCGGCTGTGCGTTGATATATATATATATATATATATGTATATATATATATGTATATATATTATCTCAGGACATTGATTTTTATATATTAAGATATAGAAGAAAGTAAAAGTAGAAGAGGGTTTAATTAAAGTAAATTATTGTCCAACTGAACTACAAATTGCAGATATTTTTACTAAAGCATTGGGGTTTAACAAATTTCAGAAATTTAAATCTAAATTGGTTGTATGACCTTTCTTCTAAAAAGTGACTGGCTAGTTTTATTTATTTTTCTTCTGAAGAGTAAAATTATGTTTGAATTCGATATTGTTTAACTTATTTTTCTTAAAGTTTTTATTTTAAGCATGCCTAAAGCATTAATAATTAAGAGGGTGTGTTAAGAAATAATTATTAATGTTTAGTTGTCTTAGGTTGGCAACACAGTTAAAATATTATATCTTCAGAACGTACAAAATTAGTTCAAGTAAAAATGTTTGGTCTTATGTGTTTGTAATGTGATTGTGTCTTTTATAATAAAATATATTTGGCCATTCCCACTGAGTAATCTCTGCATATAAGTAAAAACTCAACAACCCGGCATTGCTCGGATAATGGAATTAGCAGGGGTTAACAGTGCTTGGTGCACCTAGTTTCGAAAATCCCCTATAATAATTACTTATTACCTATAACTTTTTCTAATTTGGGGAGGATCCCGGGGACCCTGGACTCCTTATATATATATATGCCCTTGTCCTTAACCGATCTTTAACTGTTATTAACGATCCTTTTAAAATATTGATTATCTTTGCAAACACAGGTCATCCACATTTTATTGTTATACCTATGTTTAAGCTAGAACTTCTTTGTATACAACATTTTTAGTTTTTTTTTTCTGGTGCTAAAATTATTAAACTGCTTGATGAACTGGCTTTGGAGCAAGCTACATAACATTGGTCGTGTGAAAAAAAGTCTTCTCTTAAATCGATCCCTGCTACTTTTTATGTCTGACCTTGTGACTTATTAATGGTTATTGCAAAGCAAACTTTAACAGGAAACTGCACTCTTCTAAATTCAAAAGGATAGTCCGCCTGTGATGATGTTCTTAAAAACTTCGTTTCTAGTTTTGAAAAAATAAAAGCAAAAGACAGAAACATTATGATTTGACTTGAGAAAAGCCTCGAAGAATCACGTGAGAGACAAAAACAATATCAAATTTATAGTTCGCTATCGACCAAAAGTTGAGATGAAGTACTGAATAATGATTTGAATGGAGGAAAGCTTTCGAAAATAAGGGATTTGAATTTCAATGACAGGTTTTTAATTTCGCAGAAATTAAGGGGTTTTAATTAATTTCTCCTGAACTAATTGAGATTTCGAAAAATCCTTTCTTAGTGGTTACTTTTGCAATCATGCGGACATGCCTGCCAAATTTCAAGTCTGAAGCTTCAGCGGTTTCGGCTGTGCGTTGATATATATATATATATATATATATATATATATATATATATATATATATGTTATCTCAGGACATTGATTTTTATATATTAAGATTTAGTATTGTGATATTTTGTTTTTGTTTTGGAAGATTTGCGTCATCCTGCTCTTGCAATAGCCAGTTCATTTTATGCTCGCTCGTTATTTAAAGCGTTGTGCGATAAGTGTTAACCATGCTTTTAAGAAAGCTAATTTTTCAAAAATGTTTTGCATGCTTTTTGAAATTGACTGGAATTTTTAAAATACTTTTAAAGATGTTAATTTGGCAGTATCTGGATTTTATGATATTTTATTCATATTTTTAATCAAACTGTTGCCATTAAAATCAAAAACAGAAAACTTCCTTTTTGGTACTTAACTGAAACTAAAAGGTTGATAAAGCATACGAATAGAGTTCGCAAATTGGTTTAAGAAGTGACGATCTCAATGTGCTTAGCAAATTTAGGACTCGGAGTTCAAATATTACAAAAAGGATAAATGATGAACACAGTAAATATTTGCGTATAACTGAAAATAATTTTATTTCTGATCCTAAAAAGTTGTGGTCTTATTTTAATAAAAAAACTACTCCCCGCCTAACAAAATATTTTACAACAATGTGTGCTACGATGGTGATAGAGATATTGCTGGGACATTCTCCAACTATTTTAGCTCTGTTTATCAAGCTAGTAGTACTAGACAGATATTTTAGTCTTTATGAAAACAATGTTTGGGACCTAATTAAAGCTGAAAGTATTACCAATGATGAGTTGATTTTTGCAATTAACGCTTTAAAGTCCTCTTCAACCAATGGGGTTGATAATGTGCCTTCTTTTATCGTTAAAGATTGCGCTGATGGGCTAATCTATCCTCTCCTTATTTTGTTAAACCTTTCTTTAAAAACGAACACATTCCATGATGCTTGGAAGCATGTAAAAATATTCCTGTCTTTAATATTGGAAATAAAAATTAATGCAGACATTACCGCCTAATTGCAACTTTGAGTCCATTTTCGAAAAGTTTAGAAATTGTTATACATAAATATCTTTTTCATCAAGTAAAAAATTAAATCTCATCTGCTCAGTATTGTTTTTTCCCTAATCGTTATAATGTGAGTACCAACTTATTTTGTTTAACTAATAAATAATTTCTTGATTTGAAAACAGTGGCCAAATTGATGTTGTTTACACTGTTTTTACAAAAGTGTTTGGTGCAGTTGACTTTGGTATTCTTTAAGGCATACGTAAAGGTTTCAAATCGCAAAAATCGACCAAAATTGGCTTCTTTTTTTTGGTCCTGAAATATGCTCGAAATCCTTAGCTAACAGAGGACATAAAGATCGAGAAAAACTTTTCAGTAGTAACAAAAGTTTCAACATGTTTTCGAAATGTCTCTATTAAAAAGAAATTGTTTTGGTTTCTCGTCTTGTAAGGCCTAACTAGTATTTTCGCAAATATTTGAAGAAAAAAAACCGCTTAACTTTTAAATTTTCATTAATGTTTATTTTAAAAACATCATTTAAAATCATAAACCAGTAGTGACAACAGAGTTTAACTGGGAACTAATGTCATATACCCCACCCTTTTATCTGTATGTCGCACTTAGTTTGTTTACATTCTTAAATCTGCACGCTTTTGTAATTCTTCGTTTTTCTATTTGATTTCAATTTAGTAGTTTGTTTCGCTTGAAAGAGTGAATAGCACTAAAAATGGGCTCTAAAGCACGAAGCAAACGCATAAAAAAGCGAGTTTTTGTTGCAAATCAGCATAAAAATGCTAAACAATCCTCAAATATTCCAGTTTTGGAAAAGTCTGATGTACAGAATTCTGCTGCTAGTTCAGGTTCTGCTTCAAGCTGGGTGTGGATAATGGGAAGTCAGCCATTTCATGAGTGTGATGAACTTACCTCAACCACCAAGTCCAGCAGCATATAACAATAACACAAAGTCCCTGCTCCCAGTTGTAACAAATTTGCGGAAGAAACTATGGTCACAGCTGCATTTCGTATTCGGAAGAAGACGTTTCTTCAGACTGCGGTGCTTCCTATTGACGGAATATGGCAGGAAAGAGGATTCTCTTCTCTGAATAGTGTGGTAACTGCCATCTCCACTGATACTGGTAAGTTCTCGACGTGGATGCCTTGAGCAAAGTATGCCAAGGATGCCAGAAGTGGAATACCAAAGACAAAACTACTAATCGTGGAAAGCAGAGCATGTGTGCCCCATAAACTGCGAGGGATCATCTGGAGGTATGGAGGCTGTTGGCGGAGGGAGAATTTATCTGAGGTCCGAAGAAACAACAACATGGGCGCCCATTTGGTCGATTCGTTTACGGTTTTCGCTAAAATTATTCTTTTTATCAGTATTTTCTTGAAGATAAATTTTGAAGATGTGGCTTTAAAAATGCCGATAGAGGGCACTTTAAACTTTAGAGCAACAAATAACTATTTTTTACCGGTATTTTTGAATCTCATTAAATGTTTTCTAATGTTTGGACTTAAACTTAAATATTGAGCTAAAAATCCAAATCGTTGGGAGTGATTAAGCAGCGAAAACTGGTCTTCAAAGGTTGAAATACACGTAGTCACAAAAACATGTATGCATCAAGAATAAATTGAGCTGCAACGAACAAACTCTTGGCAGGAATGTAGTTTGGCAAGAGATTATTTAAATTTCGACGCCAGTGACGAAAGGGTAAGCGCGCTATGCGCATACAAGATGCGCAGATAGGTACGATTGAAAGTGTGAAAACTTGTGTCAAAGGGCACTTCAAACGAGACTGTTGAGTTGTAAGGACGCTATTGTGACTCGGACGACATTTTAGAGGTATACGAACAATTGTTGGACTTCTTAAAGGGACGTACAGTAGATCTCAGAGAAGCAAGTTGGTTGTACGTGCGTATCTGCCGCCACCTCAGTCGAAGTGATGTGGTAGTAGCTTAGTGTAGGTAAAAATGAATGAATCACTTCTTATTGCTTTTGGTTAAGGCATTCTAGAAACAGAAATGAGCACGAAGATCGCACATCATAAGAGCGGCCACTACCGTATTAACAAGGTCGCTAACATTAGCTCAGTGTCATTTTAACACCTTCCAAGAATCCGATGGTATCAAGAAAAACAATCCTGAGCAGACTGAAAGACGCTGGTATCTCGAACCGGCGTTCATTGCGATGGATTGGGTTTTCGTCGATTGGATTTTCGCTGCACTTGATTAACTGGGTTGTGACAGACAGGAGGCATGTTATCTTCAACGATGGATCCCGATTTAGTCCCAGTGGTCATAGGTAACCTATTTTACTTCATATTAAGTCATGTTTTGTCTAGTAAAGCTGCTAGAGGAGGCTATACAACTTACGGTTTTGTAATGTTTATTGTGTCATACCTTCTTAATAATTTTTTTTTCTGAATTTGAAATCATTTCCTTATCTTGTAATAGGCCACATCCATTTTAAGTTACGTGAAGATCACTCGTTTCCTTTTAGTTTAATGTATTTTTTTTTTTTGTGACAGAGTGTATTTCAACTTCTGAACACAGTTCAGTTTGCGCGCCTTAATCAGGCCCAATGATTCTGATTTTGAGCTGAAAATTTAAGTTTAAGCCCAAGCATTAGAAAAAATCTAATGAGATTTGAAAATAGCGGTAAAAATAATTGTTCGTTATTCCGAAGTCTAAAGCGCGTCGGCATTTTTTAAACGACATCTTCAAAATTTATTTTGAAGAAAATACTGATTAAAAAGAATAATTTTAGCGAAAACCGCAAATGAATCGACCAATTTTTCTATTTTTCATGATCATGTGAAATTTTAGACCCCAAACTTTAATGGCTTCTATCTCCATCGGAAGACGTGTGGGACCCTTATTTTTGCTATTATATTTTTTGTCCTGATATGTACTATCACCCCTTAAAGATTTGTCCAAGAGTTCAGAAACACCCTGTATTTTTTTTAATCACCGTTCAAAATTATGCTAATAAATTAAATTCTAATTTATTATTATTATTTTTTTAATTTCTTTATTGGAAACATATTTAAATATAATGCACTTTTTAATGCCCAAAAACCTGATTTTTAAATTAAAAAAAAAGTTCATGTTTAAGTTATCGTATGTTCTATGTTTATTTCAAGAGTCTGTTTCGGGTGATTTTACTAATACTTCTGGCATGTCGCAAGGCTCTAATTTAGGATGCTTGATTTTTATTTTATTCATTAACGATATTTGTAATACTTTTTACTATTGTGACTACGTCTTGTTCTCCGATTATTTAAAACTCTTTCGAAGTATTTGTACTATCTCTGCCGTTTCTCTTTTACAGATTGATTTGGATAATCTGCACCAGTGGTGCATAGAGATTAAGCTTTATTTAAATGCTAATAAATGCAGTGTTTTGAGTTACAGTGGTATATCTGAGCTATTCATTCATCCTTATCAAGTTAACAAATAGTGTTCAGTTAGGTTAGTCGCGTTTTGATTTTGTTACGGATTTGTATATCACTTTTAGTACTGAGGTTGATTTTACGCAATATATTAACAACATCGTTTCAAAGGCATAAGGTTATTGGTCTTCTTAAATGTAAGACCAGGGATTTTTCGAAAGAGCTAGCGCTTAAAACGCTTTATTTTTGCACTAGATAGACTAGAGTACTCTTCAATCTCGAGTACTCTAGTCTTATTTGGGATCCCTACTACAACAATAAAGTTAAAATTCTGGAGCAGATTCAATCCAATTACATTTATGACTTGTGTTACAGAACTGCTAATCACGATTTTTTGATTTATTCTTACTCTTATTTGAGTAATATTCGGGCAATTACACGGGTAACTGACAGACATTCACAGAGCAAAACATAAACTACAAAATGTAAATTTTTAAAAAGATATTTTCTCTTGGCATACTGTACTTTTTAAGCTGAGTTTCATGGCATAATTAAATCTCCAAATTACATATTGGATAATTTTTGAAAAATAGTTAAAAGCATATGTTATTGACTGACATGACCAGTGTGAAAAGTAATAGATCAAAGAACAATGAATAACCTTTCGACCAATGGCATTTAAGTTCGAAAATATTTCTACAATAAAGAATTACAGTAATTAGAACAGCTTGGTAACTGACTGACATGAAGGTATTTGATTGACATTTCTGAAATTTTTCTAAATATATTAATGCAAATGTCCGAAATTAAGAAGCAAAACTAATAAAAAAGTTTACTCAAAACATAAGCAATTAAAATACGATTATTAAATTTAATATTGTTAAAAGAAAAGTTTGCAGTATTTACAACAAGATGGTAACTGACTAACGTATTGGCAACTGAATGACATTGCAAACATACAACACAAAATATCCATTGGAAAAAAAGACTTTTTCTCCTAGTTAATTGATTTCCTCGAGCTAAATTTAATGGTATAGTTGAATTTCTAAAATACATTTTAGATGATTAAAAAAAAAGTTAAAATCATGTTAACGGACTGACATGCGTGCATACCCGCGGGAAAAGTAATACGGATTAAATAAGAAAAAGGAATTTTTCATAAATTTAAATTGGTATCGATAAACAATAAATAACCTTTCGGTATATGGCATTTGATTTCAAAAATATTACTACAATAAAAAATTACAATAAATTAAATTAGAATAGCTTGGTAACTGACCGACAGCCTGCACTCTAATATATATATATATATATATATATATATATATATATATATATATATATGTGTGTGTGTGTGTGTGTGTGTGTGTGTGTGTGCGTGTGTGTGTGTAAGGTATGGTTTCAGTAGAATTCATAGCGCATGCGTAAAGAAAAGGATCCGCGCAGAGCAGCTAAACCCTTATTAACGAAACGAAAACCGGCCTTTGTGGCCCAGTGGTAAAAGCTCTTGCTTTGCGACTTCTCTGTGAGATTCGGGTTGTGGATTCAGACACCACTCAGGTTATTTCCCCTCTTAATGCAACAAAAATGTCTTGTTTGTACATTAAAATAAATAAATAACTGGTGTATATTGGTTGTTGAAATGCATGAGCCTGATAAATATTGAATAAACGAATAATTAAAAACAATAGCTGTAAAGAAAGGGGTCTCTAGGATGATTTTTTTTTTAATACTGTTATAACAAAATAGCTGAAAATTTGTCATGCAAAGCTGACCTCAAACCAGAGGAGGGTTAAGTCAATACAAAACAGATCAATATTAGGAAATTTTGGCAACCGGAAATAATATTTTAGTTGTTCTTTCACGTAAGGTTATCAGTTTCATACTCAGATCCTTTTCTTCCGATTTAGAACACTATTATTTTAGTATCGATCCTCCATCAGACACTAACTTTCTTTTTTAAAAATAATCGATATTTTTTTTAACAATTTCCTTTACTTTCTAAAATGTTTAGAACCAGCAAAAACAAAAAAGTTTGAAATTTATCATCCAAAGCTGGCTTTAAGTCTGAGCTGGTTATGCCAATACGAAACCAATAATTATCAGGAAATTTCGACTCGAAGTGGTAAAAAGGGGAAATATTTTTCAGACTTTTCTTTTTTGGTGTTATTAATAAGTAATCTGAGTTATATGAAACACAGTTAAGCTTTGTACTTTTTAAACGGTACTTCAGCTGGTGAGCGATGCAAAAAGCCACATTGTCACCTCTCTTCCGAATGGACTCCTCTATCCCACCCTCCTTTACTTTCATGCGGAGGCGATGTCCGCGCCACCTGGGAGAAACAGTGCTGATTTCTGGGAATAAAGTTCCCGACATGCATTTACACACGCATCTTCTGATCCCTCCAGAAAAAGTATGCATAGGAATGTGCTTTAGAACTTCGGCAGACGTTTGCGTTCGATCTGCAGTTTTTAACTCTGGAAAGAACTCGATTCGTGGAATCTTTTAGAAATATAACTTTAGTTGTATTTTATTGGTTAGCATTTTTTGTAACGTCTTGTAAGTATGTCTGATTACAAATTATAAATATAACGATAAATAATTCAAAACAAGGAAAGTAATGCTTCATTTTTTTTTCTTGGCGAATAACAAATCTATTATGGATTTTCTTCGCTGAGGATGTTCTTTTATTTTTGTGTTAAAAGTTATGTTATGCCAATATTGAGACTTTCTCATAAATAACAAATTGAAATTGTATTATTCATGCTTTGATGCTGAAAAACGGATAACTTAAATATAAATTAAGTGACTACAAAAAAAAAAAAAAAAAATTGTGCAATCTCTACGAGGAAGTTCTTCAAGTCATGTATACAATCGATTCTTAAAGAAACTTTTCCTTGTTTTGTGAATTTGAAAAATCGGCCTTTGTGGGATCTACTTCTGATAAATAACACTAGTTACTTCAGTAAAATTATTAGAAAAACGCTTTAAGCTTTAGTGATGATAATAAGAAAAATGTGTAGTGGTTTGAGGTACTGGAAAGACATTACTTGCCACTGCATATGATTTTAGTTGTCAATGTTGTTTTTTGAACCTTTATTTGAATCCCTTTTCGAATACTGTCAAAAAGTTGTTTCGTGACAGTATTCATGTCGTTTGACTATCAAGTCACAAAAAAAGAATAATAATAAAATATAAAAATTTCAAACTTTGTCAAGTCAACGGAACTAATAACTGTTAATTCTATGCTTAAAAAAATGAAGAAATTTTTGGATAAAAATATCACAGCTTGCGGTCACTAAAAATTCGAATTGAACTTTGAGCTGATGAATAAAGGAAAGAATTAGTTGCTTGGGATTAAGACCTTGTGTGTGAATTCAGAATTTCATGGGTCATTGAAAATTTTTTTCAAAGATATTTGCGCTGATTTATGGACAAAGAAAGAAACCACAGCTTAACTTTACTTTCATTGAGAAATTGAACTAATTGCTGTAGCTGTTGCAACTGACATGAGAAAAAAAAAGAGCTGCTTTTAAGAAGGAGCAAATTAGTGCCACGTTTTAGGTTTTAATACTCATCAGCGGTTGAAGCAAAGAGGACTAGTGTTGCTGACAACAGCAGGATTCATAGAGGTTAAAAAAAAAAAAAAAATCATCAAATCAAGGAGTAACAAAAACGTCTTGGATCCGTCTTTAAATTTCAACTGTAGAGCAAGAAACCACAAACTCTTCTGTCATCTACTAATTTCACCAACTACACATCATCATTGGGGGGAACGACGCAGCGGCATCGCGATCCTTGCTCCAGCTCTGCAGTAACCATGACAACCGCTGACATCATGCAGGATGAGGTGATGCGGGACGATGAAGTGATGATGGCCGATGCCGAGATTGTTTCAGAGGCCCAAGATCCAACAGTGCATTCCTGCAGGTATGTGTATTCGTCCGATGCATTTCATGTGTGTGATTTTGAATTATCGATTTGCCCTTCGATCCTTGGAAATCAATGCGAGAACGGTCCGAGCAGTTGATTGATCGATAGAAAGTTAGGCTTAATGTTATGTGTTTTTGTTATAACTTCGCAGAAGCACGTTCTCAGTGTTGATGCTTTGCAACTTTTGTTAGAAACGTTTAAAACATAAGAATTTCCGTTGGTAAAAACTAGTGCATGTATTTAATACAAGAACATGAAGTTAAACCCTTCAATTGTACATTTTGATGACTTCCAGATTGTCATGTGTTTATATGAAAACTTAAAGCTTGTACCTGAGGAGCTCATTTTATAATTAAAAAATACGTGACATTACCAAAATCTGAATCAGTATTTTAAATCATTAAAGTTCACTCTTTATAATATTAGTATCATAACTTTGGATATGTTTTTGTGAGTAAAAACAGGCAGATTAGTTTCTAGTAAAAACCTTTTAGGAACAATGATTTGTGCTATTTTAAGTTAGTTCTTTGTGAATTGAAGTTATTGCTGGTAGTAAATTAAACACTTTTAGGTGTTTCTGTTAGATATTGAAGAAAACTTCGTTTACTGACTAATGACACGCTTGAAAATTAGCTTATCCGATTTTCTATTACGGAACAGCTTATGTGTTATATAATGTCGTTCAACGGGGCAGTAGTGGCTCACATCTGAAAATACCATACTGGAAAACATCAAGGCTTTAAGTTATGCTAATTTTAGTCAGTTTATGCTCAAAGACTACAATATATCTAATTTGTGTAATTTTTGTTTTAAAAAAAACATATTTATTACAAGGACATTAAGAAAAGCTTCAGTAGCATATTTTAATGGCTTCCAGATTGTCATGTGCTTATATGCAAACTTAAGGCTTGTACCTGAGGAGTTAATTTTGCAATTAAAAAAATATATGACATTGACAAAATCTGAAACAATATTAAAATTCATTCAAATTCAGTCTATTGTATTAGTTTCCTAACTTTAGACATATTATTGGGGGTAAAATTGATAGATAAAATTGATACTATAGAGTTAATTTTGAAATTAAAAAATACATGACACTGCCAAAATCTGAATCAGTATTTAAATTCATTTAAATACAGTCTATTGTATTAGTTTCCTAACTTTAGACACATTTTTGGGGGTAAAATTGAGAGATTAGTTTTTAGTAATAACTTTTTTTGAATTATAATTTATAGTATTTTAAATTAGTTCTTGATGAATTGAAGTTATAGTTGAAAGTAAATTCGACACTTTTTAGGTTTTTTTGTTGGATATTGAAGAACACTTCGTTTACTGAATAATTACACGCTTGAAAATTAGCTTCTCCGTTTTTCTATTAGAGAACAACTTGTGTGTTATATAATGTCGTTAAGCAGGGCACACATCTCAAAATACCATCCTGGAAACAATCAAGGTTTTAAGTTATACTAATTTTAGACAGTTTATACTCAAATACAACAATATGTACTTATTTGTAGAATTTTCTTTGAAAAAAAAACATAGATTTAATACAAGGATATTAAGGAAAACTTTCAGTGACATATTTTGATGGCATCTCGAATGTCATATTCCTATATGCAAACTGAAAGTTGGCACACGTGGAGTTTATTTTGAAATGAAAAAAAAAAAAAATGCATGACAATATTAAAAATTCTGAATTGTCATTTCAAATCATTCAAATTCACTTTGTAATACAAGTTTCATAAATTTAGGTAGATTTTTTAAATAAAAATGGAAGATTATATTCTGGTAATAACTTTTTAGGAATCATAATTTATAATATTTTAAATTAGTTCTTTATGAATTGATTGCTGATAGTAAGTTTGACCCTTTTTAGTTGTTTTTGTAAAAAATGGAAGAAAACTTTGTTGGTTCAATTATTAGAGACTAGAAAATTAGCTTCTCCGATTTTCTATTGTAGAACAGCTTATGTATTATATAATGTCGTTCACCAGGACAGTAGAGGTACACATTACAAAATACCATACTGGAAAAAATCAAGGTTTTAAGTTATACTAATTTTAGACAGCTTATGCTCAAATAGTGCAAATTTTCCCTCATTTGTAGAATTTTCGTTGAAAAAAAATTAATACAGGGACATTAAGTAAAACCTTCCGTTGCATATTTTGATGGCCTCTAGGACGTCATGTGCTTTTATGCAAACTGAAAGTTGGCACTCGTAGAGTTAATTTTGAAATGAAATAAATACATGACATTACTAAATGCTAAACTGTCATTTCAAATCATTCAAATTCACACTTTTAATACTAGTTTCATAAGTTAACATATATTTTTTGTAATAAAAATGGTAGATTGGTTTTTGGTAATATCTTTTTAGGAATCATACTTTATACTGTTATAAATTAGTTCGTTATGAATTGAACTTAGTGCTGACAGTACGTTCGACCCCTTTTTAGTTGTTTCTGTAACAAATGGGAGAAAAAAATCCTTAGTTCAATTATTACAGACCAGAAAATTAGCTTCTCCGATTTTCTATTACAGAACTGCTTATATGGTATATACTGTCGTTCACCAGGGTAATAATGGCACACATCTCAAAATACCTTACTGGGAAAAAAGCAAGTTTTAAGTTATACCAATTTTAGTCAGTGAATGCTCAAATACTACAATATATATTCATTTATAGAATCTTCGTTTTTTTTTTAAACATGCATTTAATACAAGAACATTAAAGAAAACTATCAACTGCAGTGAAACCTGTGTAAGTTGACCACCTGCGGTGCATTACTTTAGTGGTCAACTTAAACAGGTGGTCAACTTACAGAGGATGATTTATATGATAAGGGCTAATTCCGTGCCGGAAAAAAGCGGTCAACTTAGACAGGTGGTCAACTTACAAGGGTGGTCAACTTTAAGATGGCTTCCAGATTGTCATGTACCTATATGCAAGCTTAAAGTTTGCATACAATGAGTGATTTTTGTTAATTAAGAAAACATAACGTCACCAATATCTGAATTAGTATTTCAAATCATTCAAACTCACACTTTACAATACTAGTTTGAAACGTTTAGATATATTTTTAGGGGTAAAACTGATAGTTTTTGGTTTTAACCTTTTGGTAATAACTTTTCAAGAATGATAAGGTATACTATTTTAATTTCGTTTTTTTATAAATTGAAGTTATTGAAGACTAAGTTCGACGTTTTTTACTTGTATCTGTAACAGATGGAAGAAAACTTCTTTGGTTCAGTTATCATAGACCAGAAAATTAGCTTCAACGATTTTTTATTACGGAATAGTGTATTTGTCAGATAATGTCGTTCACCATTGCAATAATGGCCAAATCATTCAAATTCATAGTTTGTAATATTAGTTTCAATGGTTTAGATGTATATTTTCGGGGTAAAACTGACAGAATAGTTTTTGATAACTTCGCTATTTTGAATTAGTTCTTTTTGAATTGAAGTTTTTGCTGATAGCAAATTAAACACTTTTCAGCTGTTTCTGTTGCAGATAGAAGAAAATTTCATTGGTTCAATATAGACCACCAAATAAGCTTTTCCGATTTTCTGTTACGGAATAGCTTATGTGTTATATAATTTCGTTCACCAGGAAAAATATTGACGCACATCTCAAAACAACGAAATAGAAAATCAAGATTTTAAGTTATATTAATTTTAGTGATTTTATGCTTAATAATACAATGTATAGGGTAACGGAACCAGTCACAGACATGCTTAAAAGATCGCTCTCAGGTTCACTCAATTTTCTGAGCCTTTTAATGTATTTAGACTTTTTAAACTATTTTCCTCTCATGCAACTACATCTCATCTAAGGTTTGGCTGCTTTTGGATCTTCTGAATTAGTAAATTCTATTTTTATTTGCTCAATTTCGAAAAAAAGTCCAACTTCCCAGTAACAGACATCGACAATTCAGATGATGCCTATTGACAGATAGAATGAGGAAAGAATGAGTAATGGACAGAATTCCCATATTCTCTTCGAAATGCAAAAGATCTTTTTTTTTTAGGTCTAAAGACTTATTAAATTTAAATGAACATGAAATACCGGCAGACCTTGTGGTGGCTGTTCATAACCTTCCACCACTGTCTTGTAAATACCAACTGGCTCATAAAATTTACTCTGATAGCACTAGATGGTTGCACCGTATTCATGGGTCGCAGCAACATCAGTTTTATCCGCCTAAAACTCTTATTATTTAAATCCAAACTTACGACTGTCTGTTCCTGGACCCTTGTCTGTTACTGGTGCCGTTACCCTACTCATTTGTAGAGTTTTCACTGAAAAAAAAAACTTACATTTAGTACAAGAACATTAAGGAAAACTATCAGTTGCATATTTTGATGGCTTCCAGGTTGTCATGTGCTTTTTGCAAACTTAAAGTTTACACACCAGGAGTTAATTTTGTAATATGATGTTACCAAATACTGAATTGGAACTTCAAACCATTCAGATTTACTTTTTATAATATTAGATTCATAAGTTTAGATATATTTTTGGGAGTAAAAGCGATAGATTTGTTTTTAGTAGTAACTTTTATTAATCATAATTTACAATATTTTATATTATTTCTTTATGAATTAATTATATAAAGTAAATTTGACACTTTTTAGCTGTTTCTGTTAGAGATGAAAATAAACTTCGTTGATTCAATAAAATGATATGCCCGAAAATTAGTTTATCCGATCATTTATTACGAAGTAGTTTAGTTTTATATAATGTCGTTTATGAGAACAAGAATGGCATAGAGCTCAAAAACACGGTATTGGAAAAAATTAAGGCTTTGGGTTATACTAATTTTGATCGATTTATGCTCAATTATTGAAATATATACTCATTTCTAAAATTTTTGTTCGCATAATATTATACATACATTTAATACAAGAACATTAAGGTACTTCATTTGTGCATTTAGATGGCTTCCAGATTGTAATGTATTCATGTGAAAATTTAAAGTTTAGATGCGACAGTTAATTTAGTTTTCTAAAAAATACCAAATTCTGAATCAGCGTTTAAAATCTTTGAAATTCACTCTGCATAATATTGCTTTCATAACTTTAGACATATTCTCCGTGTAAAACTGTTAAATTAGTTTTGATGATTACTTTCAAGAGTTATAATTTGGGTTATTTTAAATTCGTTCCTTATGAATTGAAGATTTCGTTGAAATTGATTTGACAAAATCAACATTGTTTTATTTTGATGCCCATAAAATTATAGTGTTTAGATACTTTTTAGTTGTTTCTGTTTAGAGATTGAAGAAAATTTTTTTGGCTCAATAACGACAAGCCTGAAAATTTGCTTCTCCTATTCTGTATTACCGAATAGGTTACGTGTAATATAATTTTGTTCATCAAAAGTGGCACGCATCTCAAAAACAACATATCGGAGAAAACCAAAGTTTTACCAATTTTAACCCAACCACTATAATGTATTAAAATGTCAGTAATCCAACGTTATTAAGCACAAAACTTGCAAATGATTGCAGACACGTGTTTCGGTGTTACAAGGAACACCTTTTTCAATGCAAAGAAGTATGAGCTTTTGGATGAAAAGTTATCCGAGAAAAGCAACACGGTGGAACAGGAGGTAGTATAAATATCAAAAAATAGAAATTAAACAAAACAAAAAAGATAAAATGACACATGGAGACAAAATTTATTATATAATTCCATCAGGAAAAAACCGTTAAGTAATAAATTTTAAAAGAAAACCCATAAACAATGCAAAAAGTCCAAAAATGAAACCACTCTGAATAAATTAGCAATAAATTTACCAGCGGGAAAAACTATGTATGGAAGCAATGTATCAAATGGAGAAATGCAGAAAAAACAGAGTGAAGGATAAACATATTGGAATTAGTTAATCACAAAACGAAATAAGAAAGCAAAAAATGAAAAAATAAAAGTAAGAAATGTACGACGTTTACATAAAAATAATAGAAAATCTAAACCAATTTTAACAAAGGAGTCCACACAGAGGAAAAATAGGGAATTGCAGTAAGATCGTTAACTAAATTAGAAAGGTTCCTCAGGATGTGAAAAGATTCCCAAAAATCAAGATCCAACGAATTGGGGCATTTTTGGATAATTTGATAAGAGTTAAAATCAAAAGAGTGATTCGATTCCCAACAGTGTTAAGCAATACTGGATTTATTCAGCTGTTGTTTTCTCACATAGCTTTGATGTTCTTTTAACCGAAATTTCAAAGAACGGCGGGTCTGTCCGATGTATCCGAGTCCGCAATTGCAAACAATTTTATAGATCCCACAGCAATTAAGAGGGTGAATAGAATCTTTAAGAGAAGAGAAAGAAAGTTTATTAATAGGAGAAAATACCACTTGGAATTGGAATCGCTTCAGAATCTTAGCAACCTGAAAACTGATACCAGGGAAGAAAGGCAGAACAACTAAATTCTTAGTGTTAAAAGTTCTATTAAGAACAACATTTTGAGATTTTTTGCAAAGTTTTTTATAAATGGAATCAACTAAGGTGGGCGGATAGTCTCTATCAACAGCCACAGCTCTTATATAGTTAAGTTCCGCATTAAGAAGCTCAGGTGAAGAACAAATATTCATTGCACGATAAACATATGTGTTGAAAGCTGAATATTTTTGATTAGGAGGGTGAGACGATAATCTATGTGGGGGTAAGGAAACAGCAAAAGGTTTACGATAAACCGTAGTTTCAAAACCGGACTCAGTTCGAGAAACGAGAACATCCAGAAATGGAAGGCAATTATTCTGTTCTTTTTCACAAGAGAATTGAATATGAGGATCAATGGAATTTAAAATGGATAAAGCATCATCAATGCTTAGTTGACCATGGTTCATAAGAACAAAACAGTCATCAACATAGCGAACATAGAATTGAAACTGTAGTTTCTGAAACAACTTGACCTCAAAGTAATGCATGTAAATATCACTAAGGATGGGGCTAAGTGGGTTTCCCATTGCCAAACCATCCAACATAGTATAAAATTTACCATTAAAAACAAAGGAACTTTGCCTTAGACAAGTATGAGTAAGGAAAAACTAAATCCTCAATTTCCTTAGAGGTAAAATGAAATTCAGACAGTCTACTCTGAAGGCATAACAATGAACCCTCGACCGGAACGTTCGTAAATAATGAGTTCACATCAAAAGAAACCATAAAAGAATTATTTGGAACGCAATTCTGAATTTTTTTGACAAACTTGATAGAGTTTTTTACAGTGAATACATTATTACTCGTAAGAGGAGAAAACACAGAGACTAAATATTTTGCAAGTTTATAAGAAGCCGTACCAATATTGGAAACAATCGGTCTGAAAGGAATGCCAGCTTTATGTACCTTGGGTAAAGCATAAAATCTAGCGCAATTAGCAATAGAAGGAATTCCTTCTATTGCTAATTGCGCTAGATTTTATGCTTTACCCAAGGTACATAAAGCTGGCATTCCTTTCAGACCGATTGTTTCCAATATTGGTACGGCTTCTTATAAACTTGCAAAATATTTAGTCTCTGTGTTTTCTCCTCTTACGAGTAATAATGTATTCACTGTAAAAAACTCTATCGAGTTTGTCAAAAAAATTCAGAATTGCGTTCCAAATAATTCTTTTATGGTTTCTTTTGATGTGAACTCATTATTTACGAACGTTCCGGTCGAGGGTTCATTGTTATGCCTTCAGAGTAGACTGTCTGAATTTCATTTTACCTCTAAGGAAATTGAGGATTTAGTTTTTCCTTACTCATACTTGTCTAAGGCAAAGTTCCTTTGTTTTTAATGGTAAATTTTATACTATGTTGGATGGTTTGGCAATGGGAAACCCACTTAGCCCCATCCTTAGTGATATTTACATGCATTACTTTGAGGTCAAGTTGTTTCAGAAACTACAGTTTCAATTCTATGTTCGCTATGTTGATGACTGTTTTGTTCTTATGAACCATGGTCAACTAAGCATTGATGATGCTTTATCCATTTTAAATTCCATTGATCCTCATATTCAATTCTCTTGTGAAAAAGAACAGAATAATTGCCTTCCATTTCTGGATGTTCTCGTTTCTCGAACTGAGTCCGGTTTTGAAACTACGGTTTATCGTAAACCTTTTGCTGTTTCCTTACCCCCACATAGATTATCGTCTCACCCTCCTAATCAAAAATATTCAGCTTTCAACACATATGTTTATCGTGCAATGAATATTTGTTCTTCACCTGAGCTTCTTAATGCGGAACTTAACTATATAAGAGCTGTGGCTGTTGATAGAGACTATCCGCCCACCTTAGTTGATTCCATTTATAAAAAACTTTGCAAAAAATCTCAAAATGTTGTTCTTAATAGAACTTTTAACACTAAGAATTTAGTTGTTCTGCCTTTCTTCCCTGGTATCAGTTTTCAGGTTGCTAAGATTCTGAAGCGATTCCAATTCCAAGTGGTATTTTCTCCTATTAATAAACTTTCTTTCTCTTCTCTTAAAGATTCTATTCACCCTCTTAATTGCTGTGGGATCTATAAAATTGTTTGCAATTGCGGACTCGGATACATCGGACAGACCCGCCGTTCTTTGAAATTTCGGTTAAAAGAACATCAAAGCTATGTGAGAAAACAACAGCTGAATAAATCCAGTATTGCTCAACACTGTTGGGAATCGAATCACTCTTTTGATTTTAACTCTTATCAAATTATCCAAAAATGCCCCAATTCGTTGGATCTTGATTTTTGGGAATCTTTTCACATCCTGAGGAACCGTTCTAATTTAGTTAACGATCTTACTGCAATTCCCTATTTTTCCTCTGTGTGGACTCCTTTGTTAAAATTGGTTTAGATTTTCTATTATTTTTATGTAAACGTCGTACATTTCTTACTTTTATTTTTTCATTTTTTGCTTTCTTATTTCGTTTTGTGATTAACTAATTCCAATATGTTTATCCTTCACTCTGTTTTTTCTGCATTTCTCCATTTGATACATTGCTTCCATACATAGTTTTTCCCGCTGGTAAATTTATTGCTAATTTATTCAGAGTGGTTTCATTTTTGGACTTTTTGCATTGTTTATGGGTTTTCTTTTAAAATTTATTACTTAACGGTTTTTTCCTGATGGAATTATATAATAAATTTTGTCTCCATGTGTCATTTTATCTTTTTTGTTTTGTTTAATTTCTATTTTTTGATATTTATACTACCTCCTGTTCCACCGTGTCGCTTTTCTCGGATAACTTTTCATCCAAAAGCTCATACTTCTTTGCATTGAAAAAGGTGTTCCTTGTAACACCGAAACACGTGTCTGCAATCATTTGCAAGTTTTGTGCTTAATAACGTTGGATTACTGACATTTTAATTTTTCAGCACAAAGGTATTTATTCTTTATTCACTATAATGTATACCCATTTGTAGAATTTTGGTTGGTAAACAAAATGCATGCATTAAATATAAGAACATTAATGTACTGCATTTGATCATTTAGATGGCTCCCAGATTGTCACGTGTTAAAATTAGAAATGAAAACAGTCGGAAAAAAAACGGAAAATTTCGGAAAAAAAAGAAAAGAAAACGGTTTTTTTCCGAAGGAGTTTATTTCCACTCCGGAAAAATTGAAAAAAAAATTTTTTTTCAACTTTTCAGGAAGTTTTAATTTGAAATTTTCAGAAAAAAGTTATAAGAAATTTCTCATACTTAAAAATACTGATGCATATTCCTCCCTCACTCCTTGTATGTTAAAATACTGTCTGACTTTGACAATACAGGTTGTTGTATGATAATATAATTTGCATATAGATCAAAGAACATTTAACACTTTTTTCAAATAAATAAATAAATAAATAAATAAATAAACCATTATCCTTAGTGAAGAATGTTTTTCCTTCTTCATAAAACAAACAAGCATAGGGGAGGTGGGGTACGTTGGACCGTGGGGCACGTTGGACCTGCCTCAATTATTTTAATACTATTAATATTTTTAAATTTATTTTATGACCGACAAATAGCACCTATGTTGCTACAAATCCTGTAATAAAATCGCATGGTACAGTTATATTGAACAAATTTTATTCCAGAAAGCGTTATTTCAGTAGTCCTGAGTAATTTTCAAAAAACTAACTTTTTTTTTTAAATCGGTTTCATCAAGATTGCGGGGGAAAAAATTGAGCTCCTTTCAGATTTATTTCACATCTGCCCTTTTTTACTATTTACATTTTCAAATACACTTCTAAATTTTTGCAGGCAATTGTTTGCTAAGAGTAAAAGATGCAATACATGCTATAATAAAGTTCCTGTATTAAACATTTTTTTTTTCTAAACAAGCATTCTACATAAAACAAATAATTGATTAAAGGAATAAAAAAGTATACTTTTACTTAAGATTATCTAATTTCGCTTTTTATATTTGATTTTAGAACAAAGATGTGCTAACTAAAAGCTGTCAATTTTATTATATACTTCTTCTTTGAAATATATGGAATTAGTATAATAGGAATCTTTTCTTTTTGGAGTTTTTTCATGCAAGGTAATGAAGAAAAAATAGAGCTTTTCCCCCTAGCAAATATTGATGTAACTTGCATAAAAGCTACATATGACTTATCCTCGCAAAACCCAGTCCAATAAAAGTGCTACTTTCAAAGCTCTGGAAGTAGCACTTTCATGTTTACAGATATCATTTAACATATCTTTAGTTGATTTTAATTTACATTAATTGTCTCTTAAGTATTCAATAACTGATTTTAAAAAAAAGTAATTGTAAAAACTAATTGCTGTTTTTAATAAAAGATGATTTGTCAATTAAAATCAATTTAATATGTTATATTGTTCTTTAAACTTTATATTTTTCACTCAATACACAAAAGAGAACAAGGTAGTTACAGCGTTTGATAGTATTTATCACTAAAATTATAACAAATGTTGTTTGAGTTATGCGGTCCAACGTGCCTCACCAGGCGGACCAACGTGCCTCACCAGGCGGACCAACGTACCCCACCCGTCGTCGGTCCGCTTTACAAGGTTCCGCCAAAAAATTAATATAAAAAAGTTAATCACTTCACATTTCCAAAAAAAATCTGTGGTGTTGAGAAGTGTTTAGTGAAACTTACTGTAGAAAATTAAACAGCGTATTGAATTTTTTTATGAAAAAAAAAATGAAAAGCAAAAAAGTGGACCAACGTGCGCCACCTTCCTGCTGACTGTGCCAACCAAATGTACAGGGTGCGGCAAAAAAAAGAAAAAGAAAAAGAAACAGGCAAACAATTTTTTATGTAACTTTATTAAAAATAAATAAATTAAGAAAACACAGAAAATAATAATATGAGAAGCCCTTCAGCAATCAATAAATTAATTGGTTTCAAACTGGCCACCTTTTGAAGTAATACAGAGGTGCAACTGCTTATTGAAATTTTTTAAGGGCCGCAAGTACTTTAATCCCTATACGCTCTAAAGCAATTGGCTTAGAGAGTCCAAACTTATGTGTAGTTTAAGGTAGACCTTTGACTCTAAAACAGGCCATACAGCGTAATAAATGGAACTGAGGTTTATCGAGTAGAGCATCCACTCTAAAGATGATATCATGTCAAAAACAATGCGCCTTGCACCACACTTGTCTTTCTGGCCGTATGAACTGGTGTGGAGACAAATTGAAATGTCCAGTCTACATTGCTGTGCTGAAATGCTCTTAGGTCCACAGAAGTACAACAGCTTCTAAAATGTCCTTCTGGTACATTTTTTGATTCATTTTATGGCCCTCATCCACAAAAAACCAGAGATTTTTTGTCGCTTGTGCTAATTCCATCACAGACAAAACCTGACTTCGGATTTTGGCGATGTTTAACATTTTCTAAGGTGCTTGGAGTGTTTACTGACCATATCCTATTGTTCTGGGGGTTATGAGCTGGTTGAATGGTAAATCAGTGAAAGGTATCTCTTCCAGCGTAGACTTGCGGCCCGGCTCAAACGTTTCTGGCAGCTTTGGAGTCATACAAGTGCCTGAACTTTTTGTAACTCGTAAAACTTCTGTTAGAGCTGTTTTTGTCCTTAGTCGCACTTATCGATCATAAAGTCCCCATCTTACAAACAACCTCTTTCGTTGAAACCCAAAGATTTCATTGAACTAACTTTTGTATGAACTGACGATTAACGGAAATGTTCACTGTTCGTTTTTATACACTTTCCGGACATCGACTATCATTTCCAAGTCACTTGAAACGGCATGCCGTTTCAAATACTGTTAGTAGAGGCACAACAAGCAAACGAACTGTCGCTCTACGGAATGGGACTATTCGGCGCGGCCGTTTCGGCGCGAAACCCATTTCGGCGTGGCCGTTTCGGCGCGACCGTTTCGGCGCGATCCATTTCAATACGACCTGTTCAAAAATCGAAATTGTCAGCATGTAAATCTGCCAAACATTGCTTCAAAATTCAAGATATCTTTTGTTTTTTTAAGTTTTGTAAAAAGTTTTATGAAGTAATATTTTTAAAGGTGTATTTTGTTTTCTTTTTTATTATTAGTTGATAACATGTAACTTTAAAAACATCTTCATAATTTTTCGAAGTAGATAAGTTAGGAAACAGCATTGACATTTTTCTATGAAATGTAAATATAAAACTCATTCAATTTAAATAGATTTTTTTTTCGTTGCTGATCATTAATTTGTGCATTTACTTAAATATCTTTTCTGTAAAAAATTAAAAAATGTCAACTAATAATAAGATGAATTTTTTATATTTTTTATTGGAAAAAGTTAACGTGTTGAGAAACTCACACGTAACCCTGCTCTCTACAAAGTTAAGTTGCGTAGTGTGCTTTAAATACAGGATAGACAAGAAAAAACTTTATTATGTAAAGATTATTATTATTTATTGCTTTTAAGTTTCATAAAGACTAATATAATGAACAAAAAATATTTTAAACTTTTTTTTTTTAAATAAAAATAAAATATTTTGTGTCTTTTTAGTTCCTGTAACTGTTCGATAGCACTAAACTGTCGACTGATTATTTCGTAACAAAAAAAAAAGGCAATAATAAAAAATAAAAATAATAATAAAACTTTTTTAAAAAAAAGTAATTTACAAAAAATTTATAAATTGATTACAGAAAAATAATAGTGTTTAGAACTAACTTTAAAAAATAAGTGATTTTTTAGTCAATAAAAAAATCAAACATTGCCCTAAATTTACCTTGATGTCCGTACATGGGTTTGTAATAGTTAAGTCGAGCTTTTTGGTTAGTTTGAAACGTGTTTTCACGTGAAGAAGACTTATGAAATTATTTCCAATAGCTGCTACAACAAAGAAGTAATCACCACAGAAACACAAAACGGTTCAGCATTGATTTAAAAAAAAAAAATCGACAAAGCGGTAGGACTGGTACTGGCATTATTTGCTAATTTTTCAAGATATTTTCTTTTATGTTATCGCAGTAAAACATACGTGGATCACATATGCCCCCTCTTTTCCCCCGCTGTAAATTTTAAAATAAATTTTAACTAGCTTCTAGAGCGCTAAATTCACATTCTTCTTCCAGAAATCTTTTTCCTTCTTTGAACTAAAATTTCTGAAATTCATAAAGTTCAGAATGCAAAACACTGGCGCCGAAACGGGCGGCGCCGAAACGGCCGCGCCGAAACAGCCGCGCCGAAACGGTCGCGCCGAATCGTAACAAACCCGTCGCTCTACTTGGTTAAACAATTTAAAATGGCAAGTATTTCGATTAAAATCATAAGAAAACCAAAAAACAATACACAAACTTGGTAATATATTGTAAATTATTTTCTAATAATGTGAGACACGAAAATAAATAAGATACTCATTAAAATGAAATTACTTTACTTTCATTCTATGATGCAATCTTTGTCCGAGTTTTTTTTTTTTTTTTGACGCACCCTGTATACTGCCATGCTAAGCATGAAAGTGGAATCTACAGTGGAGCTCAAGCTGAGATATTGTGTTTTAAAGTTTGGCTCTTTCGTATTTCATTCAAATATATATTTTTTCAAAGAATATTTTTAAAAAATATTTCCTGATCAAACGACCCTAAACATTTTATTTATTAAGCAAAATACGAAATAGAGAAAAACTTGGTTGTAATAACTCAGTTTGTTCAAAAGTGCAGGTATGACTACTTTTACTACTGTGCTTAGCACGACCGTATGGATAAACAAAAACTCCAGTTTTGGTTCAGCTTTAGAAACCAATACGCTGTTTTAGTTTAGGGTTTCTGTTAGAAAGAAAAAGAAAAACCAATTCAGCTATGATTTGGACCTCGACTGGATTGGAAAAAATCAAAACCAAATAGTAGGGTGGAACAAAAATACCTTTTTTTTTTGTTTTGACGTATGGTTAAGGAAGGGCAATTATACTTATTTTTCTTTCAAACAATATCAATAATTTTGCAGTGTTACCGCCCTAAGCCAGGGATAAGGCAGAAGAACATAAAATACACCACCATCTCAGTGATTGAATCCGAGGACTTCAGTTTCGTGATTTTTAGCACTTATCAGCCTGGACTAGGAAGTAATTGAGCTGGAGGCTTGTTTTCCGCCTCCAACTCAGTTACTTCTTATTCTGTGCCGATGAGTGCCAAAAAGCACGAAACTGCAGTCCTCGGATGGAATGACTGAGCTGGCGGTGTGTTTTATGTAATATCCATCATGTTTGAAAGTCAAAAATTACAATTATTATTTCAAGTTACAAAGACAATCTAAATAGAAAATGTAATTGTTATGATAAGACACACCTTACCCAATATTATTGGTTGAACGACGATTTGACTTACTTCTGGTATTTGACCAAGAAAGGTCTCAGTTATTAAAAAAAGGTGTTTTTTTTTTAAATATTTAAACTTAACTTTATGTGTAATTCAGTCAAGCAGAAAAAGGAGATGTGTGGATTGTATGTATTTTTTAATACTTAACTTTTAATAGGATCCAAGAAAAACAGAGCTATTAAGAAACACTATTTGCATTCGTAAAAAAAAATCAAATTTTCTATTTTTTACAATTTTCCCCGAAAAAAACCGGTAAAACAACTTTATTGGTACATGACAGTTAATTTTGTAATTAAAAGCTATACGATATTACCAAATTCTGAATTATTAGTTCAAATTCACGTTTTATAATATTACTTTCATACCTTTAGATAGTTTTGGGGTTAAACTGCTAGATTAATTTTGATGATTACATTCAAGAATCATGATTTATATTGTGTTTAATTCGTTCTTTGAACTGAAGTTATTGATGAAATCAAATTATATAACTTTTAGTTGTTTCTATTAGAGGTGGCAGAGAAGTTCGCTGGTTCGATAATGAATAATACGCCAGAAAATTAGCTTATCGAATTTTCTGTCAGGGACTGTCCACAAATGATGTCACACTTTGAGGGGGAAATGGGAGCTCGTTAAATTGAGTCAGTTTGTGATAAATGACTTGAATTGAATTCGAGATGAGGTATTATAAGGACATAAAAGTAGGTTTTATGTTAAGGTACTGAACAATTAATATTTATTATTACATATAATTATAACAATTAATTTTAATTATATTTTTGTAAAGACAACTTTGCTTTACAACATGCTTTAATTCAAATCTAATCTCAAGTAATTTGCATGGTAAAGTATAAAACTATTAATAATGAGAGTTTCAGCTAGGAACAAATGTAAAAAGAACAACTCATCAAACAACTCATGTGATTAAAAAAAATATATATATCAATGAAACTGACGTCTGCAATGATCAATAAAACTGACGGTAAAAATGCACAATTTGTGACGTAAACATTTTAAATAATGACAGTTAAAAGAAAAATTATGTCTGCCGTTGGAAAAAAAAAACAGTTTTTTGCCAAAAACATCAAACTAATTCACATTATTAGGGCTTATATGACGATAAAATGTTCGAAATTTTCCCTTTTCAAATTGGTATTACATAAACAACAAAGCACATGATGTTGATAAGTTGTTAACTATAAATTTCTGCCCATAACCGGAGCTTAGGATGAACTAAAAGCTCGCACCTAACAGTTTCGTTACGGCATCCAGAGACTACAGTTTCATTCTTATTAGCGACTATCAGTCTCAAAAAATGTTACTTTTGTATTGTATTGAAGAATTAAACTTTGTAGACACATACAAATAAGCATGGATGGAAATGAGTAAAGCATTAGGAACGAAATTAAAAGGAGAATGTAAATATGTAAGGCACAGACAGAGGAACTCAAATTATTTTAGAAGCATTGTAAATATTGCCCAACCGTTTTATTTATTAATTTTTTAAAAAAGCAGCAAAGTAGCGACTATATATATATATATTTTTCAGAAATAATTTGTAGTTGCTGCATTTGTAATGAAGTAGTTGTAGTTAGCTACAAAAAAAATGTAGTTTTTCCGACCACTGATCCTAGTAGTAAATATTTATTGTGGATTCATTGAATTACTACAACCTTGCAGAAAAAATAGTGAAGCAGATATAGTAAAAGGGAAAAAAAAGAAAAGAAAAAAAACAGAGTGCGGATCTTTTGGATAATGAAGAATCCCGTGGGCAGTGTTTTCTGATAAAATAAATTGAAATTAAAGATTTGAGATTAAAGATGTTATATTTCATTGTCAGCACTACGCAACAATTTAGAGAAAAATATGTAAAAAAGGGCAGCTAAATACAAACGGAAGTGTTTATAAAATTGAATAGAAAATAAATAAAATAGAGTAAATAATACGGCATAGTTCCAAAAATCAAATATTTGCATAATATGTACAGAGTTGGTTGGTTCTTTTAGGTTTATTGATGCAAGAGCCTTTATATGCTATACTGCGCTACACACAAAGTTGAATTTATCTTTTAAATCAATACCAAAACCATCATTGTTTTATTTTGGTACCCATAAAATTATGGTGTTTAGATGCAAGGATATGTAGAACTATGTGTTAATCGGGAATGTAGGGCAAAGTGAAGTGGTGAAATATTAACTTTGCTTTTAACGCAACCTATCAAGTAATATTTTAACCATGCAGTAACACGTGGTCTATTCCAGTCAGAAAAAATACCTCTGAAGATCAAAACAAATGATAATACAAGCAATTTCCAAAATTAAATGCTCATGTTGTAATATTTTGTTGCAAGTCTAAAATTATTTTTGGTATTATTAAATGATAAAGTAAATTGTAAATATAACATTTGAAATATTAATTGAGACCTTCTAATATACGGTGCAGTATTTATTTAGTTATTATTAAGCTGATTTGTATTTTAAATATTTTATACTATTAGACAAGTATATGCGGGGCAAAGTGAAATAGTTCATTTTGTTTACTCATCCAGTCATTTACTAACTCCCTTACATAATCATTTATTAATAAACTCATTTACATTCCTTCATTTAACGATTCACTTATTTTTTCACAAATATTTTTATTTATTCGCTACTTTATTCACTCATTTATTTTTCCACATATATTAATAGATTAATAAATTTATTTGTTATTATAGTGTTCCTTATCTTTTCAATTATCCAACGATCATTTTATTTACTGATACATTTTATTAAAATGTTTTTTATAATCGAGTAGAAAATATTTTTCCGAAAAATACTTTATTTTTCAGTTTTCCAAATGAGAAAAAAAATCCACTTTTTGATGGCACAAATTTTCTGCCAAAAATAAAAATAATAATGTTTCATGGCAAGTTTTATTGTAAAATACATTGGTTTTTCTTTAAGTACTGTAATTTTCAAAACAAATTTCCAATTTGTTTATTTTGAAAAAGAAAAATCATCTTAACTATTTCAATTTGCCCCGCATTCCCCTACTTGAATACGAATATTTACTTAATAAAACTTCAAATAAAATGCAGGCAGAACAGCTTTCTAAAGTTGTTATTATGAGAGATTTAATTTAGAAAAAAAGCAGAGAGGAAAAAAAAAAAAAAAAGATTAAAATTAGGTAAGCCTAACTCCACGTGCAAAACAGGCCACGTGCTACGGGTAATCGAGATATGTTTTCTTTGGCTGAGAAGGGCGCAGGACGAACGTCGTTAAAAAATATCTTCGTATTTCGGTTTGAAAGATTGCGTACAGTTCTTTATTTAGAAATTGATCCAAAAATGTGGTAGATGCTTAGAGATAAATTCTTATTGCACACAAAGCACTAAAATTGCGTATGCTTATTGACCATGTGCAAACAACCGTCGAAATCTACTTCCGCTAAAAGTGAACCATATTTTTTTTAAAAATGAACCAATCCAACACTTTTTTTTTTGGGAGGGGGGGACTGGTTTCTGTTTTCAAGTATTTTTTGCCGAGGTTTGTTTTTTCTTTCTTTTTTAGTTCTGTACGCCAAAAGCGTTGCAAACACACTACTGAGAAAAATAGTTATTTAGAGGGGTTAATTAGAGGCGATATTCAGAGGGTATCTCCCTCCTACATACATGTACTTCATATTACAAAATACCGTCGCATTAAGTGATTTAATAGCAATTGTTTTTAAAAATTGATGAAGGATTGTAGAATCATTCTTACACTTAAAAGATATAAAAAATTGAGTAGATATACTGCCGTGTGCAGGTAAACGGCAGTATCAGCAGAAATGAGTTTTCGAGATATTTGAAGAAATGCGTTTTGGTTTCAATACTAACAATGAGGAAATGTTGGAATTAAACGTCTTTTTCGCGCCTTTTTTTCGGCGGAAACAAAATAAGCGAGAGTGTGCAATAAAGCTCACGTACAATAGATGACAAAAATGCAAAAAATTGAAAAATTAAAAATACCCAAACCTAAAACAGCTGTTGTTTACTAAAGGAATAATTATGTTAAAAATACTGATGGGCCATTCCACGGCGCGTCTCGCACGTAACGGGTTGTCTATTTCATTATAAAGTGATAATTTTAAAGGATAATGACAAAATATTTTGCGAAAGAAATCACACACAGGTTGTAAATTGTTAAGCAGAAAAAAATTTGTTCATTAATATTTTAAAGTATTATTTTTAGTGAAATATATGTTGCGTCATGTACGTGATAAAATGTAAAATCACCGTTTCCGTGGAATGACCCTGATAAGATTGATACACTTCTTTTGAATCTAAGTATAAAATAACTGCTAAATTAATAAAACTAGGGCCTGGTGTGAGTAAAGTGGCCATAAAATACAGGTTTTTCAACTTGGGTAAATAATAAATGCAGGGATTCCTTTTAAAACTTTTAACTTTTTTTGTCGCTATTTTACATTACATTAATAAAGTATATCCTACACTGAATTTTCGGAAGAAAAAAATTGATTTAAATAGCTTAATGGCATTTGATTTTTCATGTGTGTTAATGACCTGGGTTGGGGTAAAGTGGTCATAGTTAAAAAAAAAATGACCTGAAACCATCATAAATAATCGTAAATTTTCTAATGCTCAACACACCTAGTTCTTTTGAAGAAATTAACTTTATTTAAATACATTTTTCATGGTCAACTGTGATGTAAAGTTGATTCACCAAGAACTTAAATCATATTTCACTCCTAGATTTCATCAATATCATCAAGAAAGGTGTGATGATTTGCAATGTTTTATTTCTATGGGAATATATGAAAGATAGCGTCTTTTATAATGTCTAAACTACATAATAAGAAAAAATAACATTCAAATAGAGTTCCGAAAAAATATTACTTAATTAAAAACAAAATGGAAAAAAAATATGTCAAGACGTATCTTTTTATTCAATGTTCGCGAAACACTTCTAGTTCTAAGTTTCTACTTTTTACCGATTTACCGATATTTTACAGATTATTTTTGTTTGACGGGGGGGGGGGGCGGAAGGGGAGTGGCATTAGTTACTCTACTGGAATAAATTGAAAGCTGTGGTTGCAAAAAAAAAAAAAAAATCTTTGATTTTTTTTCTCCAAACATTATAGGGTTACAAACTTGTTTTAATACAATCGATATGCTATATCGAATTTCAACTCAGTTGTATTTAATTCAGTTTCCTTTAAAAGCAGTAAATGGTTAGTAAACCTCTTCTTTAACTGATATATGCCTTATAACTAGAGATTAAATGATTTTAGATAAAGGATGTTAGGCTTAACCTCTATGACCACTTTACCCCATCTTATTAAAGTTTTTTAAAAATAATAGGGTAAGAGCTTCAGTAGCCGGCCATTTAAGACAGCGATTGCTGTTTTTTGTTAACCTATAAATTTCAGCAATCAATACAACAAAAACATTGTAAGGCTTTAGGCTATACCTTTCTGATAATGATTCACTAATTGTTTGAGAAATAAAATTTTTTTATTTTAAAAACTAGCTTATAGTTAACACGAGAAAATACTCCAGTAGTCGGCCACAGAGATCCTATTCTCGGCCATGCGTGACCCCATAGTCGGCCGTTTCGTTTTCATTACTCTTATGGGGTATGAGTGAATAAATTTAAACAAAATTTAATGTGAAACTTACAGCACAGCATTGTGCTTAAAAAAATTATGACAATAATTACGAAAAAATTCTGCATTCTTGAAGTTTTCGTAACATCCACCTTTGTATTGTTTTTCAAATTGTGACGCATCACATGCAATGCATTTTTATTATTTATCTTCTACATCACTTACTAAAGTAGTATCATGTGCTGCAAAAATAGAAATTAAAGAATGGAAAAGGCTCGGATTTTTTGGGAAAGGAATTTTAGTCGATAATGAATGAATTAATGGTCAATATGATTGACACTCGGCACTTCAACAGACGGTACATAAAATTAAAATTGTAGTTTTGCAAACAATTTCAGCTCAAAACAAAGCAAGTAAAAATTTGCTCGAAAAGCGCTTAAAAGTTTGACGATCGTAGGCACATCTAAAACAAAATTTATCGTAAAAAAGAGTACTTGTGAACGAACTGGGGTGAGATGAATTATGTTAGCAGGTCTGTATTTTCTGGTTTCTGGGGGGGGGGGGAGGGGCGAAGGGTATGAATTCATTTAATTTTATAGGAAAAAAGCATAAAAATACAAGCAAAAATTCACATTTAAATTATGTTTTGAAAATACAGAGGATCAATTGCCACCCCCCCCCCCCAATTTCTCAAATGATGGGCTTGTATGTAGGTAAATGAGAAATGGGGGACGTCATGAAGGTAACTTACAGCTTTCAACAAGAACATTAGTAAACAATGAATAAACTAAAATGGAATGGGTATCAACGTAATGCAACTTTGAAGTCATGTTATTTTAAAACAAATTCACAAATTCGGCATACTTTTAAACAAGAAGTAGATTTTGATTTCCTTGTGAAGAAAACCCATTGAATTAAATATCTATGTAGAAGCAGTAATAAGAAGTGTTACAAACATTTGGAATAATTAGTCTGAATAGAATATAGGTTTCTTGAACTTTTTGCGACGCAAATAGTTTAGAAAAATGAGCAATAGAAAGAATAATCATAGGTTTAACGCTCATTGAAACAATTTGAACTAACGTAACTATTGAAGTATTACTTCATAATTCTTTACATTGGGAATGTTTTTTTTTATTGCCGATGAAATACTTATTAAAGTCAAATCATTTGTTTTATCACTTTCATCAACGCATCATGATTTGATTAAAAACAAAAAAAAAAAAAAAAAAAAACGTTAAACTTACCATTTAGTAATGACAAGTTGAGTATTAGATTTAATATTCTAAACACAACAAAGGACCGAATTTACAACCTGTTTTCGAGAAATCTTCAGTGAAATCAACATTAGAAGCAGTAAAATGATTAAGCGAATCTATTTGTCAAAAAAAGGGGGGAGGGGACACAACAATTAAACATTTTCTTTTGATGAAATGACTTTAGAAAAGGAATTTTTACTCAAAACAGCTAATTTGCCAGTGCGTCAATAGTTTATTTTAATTACTATTTGATGAACTTTAGAAAATACATATTAAGTACGTAGTCGACTACTGGGTATATCAACCAAAAGTATAGAACCAATGGTCAATCTGCCATAGCCGACTATTGATAATGAGTTCCCAGTTCAGTACCCAGTGGTCGGCCACCCCTCTAAAATAAATTGAGTCTAAGAAGGAGTTTATTTTTTAATTGAAACGTTATGTTATACAATCCATTAAAACATAAGTAAAAGCAAATTTACAGTAGAACGAAGAAAGAAGGGTATTTAACATGTAAAGATGATGTGTCTTCTTAACAAAAAACAAGCTGATGTGTGCATCACATGACTTCCTTTTACTCCAATTTAGTGATAATAGTGCCTCGGAGTGAGCAAAGAAACACTTTGAATATTTTCCCCCAAGTTTGTTGCGAACCGAAGCAAGGAAAACATTTTATACAGATAAATTTTCTCAATATTGGCAGTTTTAATGTGATTCGATGGTTAACTCTCTAAATACGGCCAAATTGAAACCAGATTTTTAAAAAAAAGCCAAATTTGTCGCTAAGTTGGCGAGAAAACTTGGCGACCAAAAGCTTGGCGATATATTGCCGAGTGTTTGCCAAGTTATAACACCACTTGACTTTGCAATGAAATTCACAATGATTTTACCCCAAAAAGGTGTAAAAAGACCCCTTTTGGAACACCTGAATGCAACGAAAAAGAGAGGTGCACAACTAGGCCCCACTAGAAGTCTACGTACCAAATTTCAACAATCTAGGACATACCGTTTCTGAGTTATGTGGGATACATACGCACATACGTGCATACGCACATACGTACATACGCACATACATACGGACGTCACGAGAAAGCTCGTTGTAATTAACTCGGGGATCGTCAAAATGAATACTTAGGGTGTCTATACGTTCTTAGGTGGTCACGTGGTTAGGTATTCACGTGTGGTAGGGTCGAAAAAAAAAATTCATTCGGTGCGAGCAAAATGGAAATTAAGGCCGACTTTTGAGTGAAAATGTTTTCGCGAATACAATACTTCCTTTTTTGCAAAAGGAAATAATAAGCAGAATCGCAAACTAGGATGATGGGCACACCATTTAAAATAAAATGAGTCATTACTACTTAATGAAAAGCAATTACAACTTCACTGTTATTGGATGATAATTGGGGAAAAGTAAAGAAATGTGGGAATGCATAATATCTGATTTTGAGTTATATATATTCTATTTATAAGCAGTTTTATGTCTTTGTGGCCGACTACTGGAGCACTTACTCTCCATAAAATAAATCCAACTTAGCTGTTTATGCAGACTTGTTCTTAAGACATCCGGGAAGCTGCCTGCACAATCCATATGCTAAAAATTTCAACAAACAAAATTTTACAAAGAAGTTAAAAGAGGTGTTCAGATTTTAAAATGTTTCATGTACACACAAAACATCATATTTTTGCACGAAATAAAATACTGCCAATTTCAAAATTTTTAATTCGGGATATAGTTCCTAATTGTTGAAACATAAAATAAAAATTTTATTCTCATTCTTTCATTTATTTCGAATATATTATTCTCATTCTTTAATTTATTTCGAATATATAGCTCTTTATTTGATTTATGACCTATTTCCCCCACCAGGCCCTATAGAAGAACGGAAAAATATATTTAGTAGGAGGGATGGCTAGTTTGATCAAGGGGCACATTGAACTGGCCTTGATAATTATCATATTACCATTACTATTTTTATATTAATTAATGACTAACAAATCGTCCTTATAGTTCTACAAATAATATAATGAAATCACGTGGTGCAGTTATATTAAACAGATTATGTTGTTATTTTGGCAATGTTGAGTTTTTTCATAAGTCTGCAACTAATTTTTAAAATTTTTAATTATTATTTTTTCTTTTTTTGAAGAAATGAGCAATTAGTTGAATTTCTTTTCTAATGTAAGTTCATTAATAATTGATTGTAGGTTCTTGGTTTTTTTTTTTTTTTTTTTGTTGAGAAAAAAATATGGCAGCGTTTTTTGGGGTCAAGAATCCGGGGAGACGTTAGTCCACTTTAAAAAACTCACAAAAAAGGAAATTTTTTTCAAGAATTATAAAAGCAATATTCGATTATTTAGCAGCAGGGAAATTGATCATACCAAAGTTGTGCTCATTCTTACAAAAAAAAAAAAAAAAAAAAAAAAAAAAAAAAAAATAGATGGTTCTGGCATAAGTAGCGCTGAAATGAAAGCTCGTCAATTTAATATTTGATATAATTTAACACGTTATATTGATTGTTAAACTTTATTTTTCATTCCAAACACAAAACAAGATTAGTTACAAATATTGGATAATATTTTCCATTTAAATTGCAACAGAAGTTGTTTTCGTAATGCGGACCAACGTAACCCTTACCTGGGACACGTCAGTCCACTCCACGGAGTTCTATTAAAAATTATCTAAAAGCAGTTATTGAATTGTACCTTTTCAAATAAATCTGGAATGATGAGAAATACTTAATGAAACTCACGTTAGAAAATCAAATTTCTTCCTTGTTTTTTTTTTTTTTTTCATAAGAAAAAAATGAAAAGTAGAAAAGTAGATTAACGTGCCATGACTCCTTCTATAAACGTATTCAAAATCTCTATTTCATGAAAGCACAGGAGTTCAGTTTTGCTTTATAATTTAGAATGGTTTTTAGTACAATAAAATCTAATGTATGGCCTGAAAAAAAATTTTTTTTTTAACCCGGAGCAGCTTCTTTCGATAACTACAGATGTGATTGGGGCATTTCTGAAAAAAAAAAAAAACTCAGTCACACATACACTTGTGTTCATAATTAAAAATAACTGATTCACCGGTTTTAAGAAGGGAGTAAATCCAAAGCTCTTTGAAATACAAGAATCTTACTACTCTCTTATACAATACATATTAAGATTGATGTAAAGGGTTCTATACAAAGCACTCAAGTTAAACAATATAGTAAATAGTTAGTGTAAAGCATTTTTATCCCCCCTCCCTTCTCCTTTCCAAAAATAAAAATCCTTTGGATTTACTTCCAAAAATTGGCTGTTCAATTATTTGTCTCGTAATAGTCTGACAAATAGTCGAATACTGGCAAATCGCTCCAAATTTGGCAAAATACCACTGCGTTTGGGGCAAATCTATAACCTGGTAGCATTGTGAAGGCTACGCAGATTTTAATCACAGCCTTACGATGCTACTAGGTTACTAACCTGGTAGAGACCAGTTGTTAGTTGGGGAAAACCTAACCTGAGGTTAGGTTTTCCCCAACTATAGTATTAGCAAAATCTCTAATGTTTCTTAAAAAAGAAAATTCACATTTGACAGAGTCTCACAATGTAATGAGATGTTTCTGATGGCTTTTAGGTCTCAAAATTTCCTTTTCTTATTTTTATAGGCTCCGCTGAACCAAAAATTTCTTCGCTTCGCCGAGTACCCCCATCTTCCATCAGGATGCCGCAGTCACTTCTGTTCCCGCTTCTATCCCTCTGGCTCTGTCTCTGTTCTCGGCTATGTCACGGCATGGACGCCCTTCCAGAACACTGCGAAGATGAGTTTTCGGATCCGGATTGTGGCTGGAGTTGGTCAGAAGGATGGTCCTTATTATCAGCTGAAAATACTTCCCTGCTTGGCCCAACTGCACCTTCAGCCGATGCCCGCAACAATTCAAAAGGTAAGGAACATTCATAAATCGAAGTTGTTGTTGTGTACTCTTTGAGTGGTTCAAATTGGACCAAAGACTGTCCAGAATGCGTCGGCAATATCAATGCAGTTGTTCTCATATAGAGATCAACTTGTGGGTTCTTGGTAATCTGTTGGAGCTTCCTCTGGATAGAGGGGCAGGAAAAGATGTGTTCTAGATTTAGTTCGTTCTTGAGTTCTTACAGTTCTGATACGCTCTGGTGCTATCTTTCCGAATTTCTATTAACTGGTAATGTTTTATTCTGAGTCTTGCCATGGTCTTTGCAATAAGCAATGACTCTGTTGGTATTTAGTTGATGACCCAACCCTGGCAGTCATACCAAAGCTAAATTTCTGCAATCGTTTTGAGCTATACTGTAAAATGTCGTTATATCTGATTCAATAATCTCTATCAGGAGCAATTACAGATAATATTCTCAGTTTCTTTCCAATAAAAACAACTTTAAAGTTAAAAAATAATGCAAATCGGAATGTTTTTAATTTTTTTCTAATGATTGTTCCGTGCGATTTAGAAATTTTCAATTTATGGCTTTTGTTCCATGTATACTAGCCGCATTTTGAGCTATTTAAAAATTTGCATTTCTATTAAAGTGTTTGTTGTTAACAAAACCCAATATTACTTCGCAGAGTCTCTCATTTTCGTAGTTACAATGTAGTAACCAAAAATTATATTAAAACTCTTATGTACTGACATTGCGCCTTTATTGAGAATATTATACATGGTGTCTGAAAAGTAATTGACACATTTTTAAAAATCATAGAAAAGGAACAAATTGTCGAATGAATATGCGGTTTGCGCTACATTACTTCACAGGTTAAAGAATTTTGTTTTTATTAAATCTTAAAAATAAAGAAGTGAAAAGTGTATAGAGTGTGACGCTATAGGCAATCGCTGTATCGTCACAGTAAGAAACAGAAACGTCGTGTGGTAATCATTTTATTAAACAGAAAGCTATATAGTATTTCATTACTTGCAACATTTGTGGAAAGTGGATGAACTTGAGTACCGTTTGGATGTGGTTTGAGCAGCACACAATGTATACTTTGAACTCTGATAATGAAAGGCATTGCTTCCTCTTAAATTAAATAACTCAACACCTCACAATCAGTTTGTTTTTCTTACTGTGACGATACAGCGATTACTTATTAAAAGCACTATTTTCTGTTTTCTTTTTTTTTTCTTTTTGTTACAATGTCATGAAAATTCATGAACTTTTGAAGTATTATGGCGCAAACCGCATACTCATACGACAATACCGTCGCCTCAGAGCAACAGTAAGATATTTAATCCCAGATATAACACTAAGATATCTTACTGTTGCTCTGAGGCACAAGGCCTTTTCATACACCTGTATTTCTGTTCATTGAAATAACGATTTAAATTGTATTGTGGAAATTTGTAAGATGCAGAATCGAAGCTAGTATTTGACGTGATTTTTCATTTATTTTTCGATGTAAGGCATTCAATAACAAACAACATAACCTACAAATTTAAATAGTCCGTTCTCATTTGATTCCGTGCATCTTATTAAGTACACTGTAACAAAATTCGGAAACGTTTCTGGATATATCGGAAACGTTTCCGAAATAGTAGGAATCCTTCATCCAATAGCGAACTCCTCAATATTCAGAAAGCTTTTTGTTATTTCAAGAAATCTAGAGGCGGAAGTGATGACGCAACGCTTCGAAGCCTATTTCATCCTTCCAACACGGGCGCCAATGAGTCGGAAATAACGAGAACTTATTTTTTTTTCTTATCTATGGTTGCTGCAGTCAGCAACTGTTTAGCATTGGATTGCTTGTTATTTCATGTCTAGAGAGTAGTAAAATGTGTCGAAACTAGTTTTACGCCTTTGCATTTTGGACTGCTCTTGATTTTTTAGACGACGTACGCAGCTATTAAGTCAGTTAATAACCATTTGCTTCTTTACAATTTCCAATGCAACCATAATTAGGTATATATTGTGTGTTCAAGCGTGAATAGTTTCAACACCCGTGTTTATAATGAAACGAAACCCTTTGGATTACTTATTCAGTTGTAATGGTGGTACTTAGATTTTTTTCCGCTCATGTTCACTTGTAAGTATTAATGAATATTTTAAAACAAGCAATTAATTCATCTGCTTATTCATTTTGTTAAATGTGGTTAACAATAAAAAAATTCCTTGACATTAGTTGTTCCGAAAATAACATTTCCTTCGTGGATATACTAGTTTAATGTAGGGCAGTCAGGAGGAATGAGTCAGAGGCAAAAATGGAACAGCTGCATTTACATGCCGAAATAAAAAGTAATATTATTTCATGTCATCGTTTTAAAAGTGATCATTTTTTAAATACTATGTTATTAATATTCAATGCACATATGCGGAGAAGACGAGGGGCGTTCACCACGCTGTCTGTGCCATTGACATTTTCAAGGGGTTGCTTTTTTAAGGGGGGGGGGCGCTTTATATCATTTTATGGGTGCACCATCACTCTTATGGTGTGGGGGGGGGGACTCTCGTATATATGAAATGGAATAATCATGTAATAGAGTTCAATGTTTTAATAAAGAAAATATATAATGCATTTTGAGCACTCTCTAAAAATAAAATCAGTAACCTATTTTGATTAAGTATCTATATTTGTGATAAACTGGAAAAGGGCAAGAACAGAAGAATAAACCCGAATGGTTCCAGCAGGGGGACTTTGGTGTCATATTTAAATTCATCAATTTCTCTGTTGGTACTTTTCGGTACACTTTGTTCGTCAAAGAAATGACTTGACGTGAACGAATTTCGGAACGCAAAGTGTAGGTAAGTTCTGTCAAATTTTATCCGAAAATAAAAGCTATCAAGTTTGATACAAGATATGTTTTTAAGTTCTGCATTAAAAATACAATATGTTGATAATTTTGTCTTGAAAATATTGAGAGAAAAACTGAAGTTTAATATTGTTTAACAAACAATCCCACTTTTGAGAAAGTACTCCCCTTCCCTCCCCCGACGATTTTGTGATTATGAATGAAACTACTATATTATTTCATAAATTTTCAAAAATTTATAACTGTGCATATGTTATGCTGTTAACCATGCTATTTGTCATTAGAAATTCAGAAGGAAAAAAATCCACGAATGATTCTAAAATTGCTTGTTTTATTGCTCTTAGATATGAAAGAATTGAAACTGATATGGCATGCAATACTATAGTAAAGAATTATTTTTTAGAAAAAATCACGGAAAAAGGATTCCGAAATTCTCAGAAACGTTTTTGAAAATTGTTTGGAGAATTCCGAAATACTCGGAAACGTTTTCGAAACTTTCATAAACCACAGCTGCACAGAATACTCAGAAACATTTCTGGAAATTACGGAAAGAGGATTCCGAAATACTCAGAAACGTTTCTGAAAATTACAGAAAGAGGATTCCAAAATACTCAGAAACATTTCTGGAAATTATAGAAAGAGGATTCCGAAATACTCAGACATGTTTCTGTACATTACTGAAAGAGGATTCCGAAATACTCAGACACGTTTCCGGACATTACAGAAAGAGAATTCCGAAATACTCAGAAACGTTTTTGAAAATTTCATGAACCGCAGCTGCACGATATACTCAGAAACGTTTCCGAATTTTTTTTACAGTGTATTAGACTGCTCATTCAAAATATAACCTTAAATTTGTCAGTAATAAATAATTTCTTGAAAATAAAAAGTTGGTAAAAATTTTTATAAGAGGGAAAAGCTTTACTCAAAGTCACGGCGCAGATTGCCATTGAGCTTTGATAGCGGTTTAGGTGTTCTGCGGGGTATTTTTCACTATTTTTCAGGGGATGGGAGAAGGATTCTCGCTCTTAGGGGGTCTTCTTGGTATTTGAGGACAGAATCACTCTTGTTCCTGGAGGGAATGGGCTCCCCTGATTACAGCATTTTTAACATGCTTAACATTTATGTCGAAAGGTCAAACAATGTCAATTTGTAGTTTTATCTGGAAAATCAATGCTTTTCACATGACCAATTATATGTTGTTTTCGAGGTTTGGCAGAGCTTCATGTTTGTTTGTTTATACTCCTCAAGGATTAACAAAAAAATTATTGTTGATCAATTCACATTAATACAAAAAACAAACTCCATTAACGTTAACATTCAGATTAAATATGTATAATTTTTATGCTTTGTAGATTAAAAAATAATACCTGTCATGAAAATGATCAAAGTTTTTCTCTTTCTTGCTATTATTTAAGGCAATTTAAACTTTATACTCGACATACACTTTCACACGCATTTGATGAGTCAAGTTGTGATAAATATATGCTTTGTGGCGCTATGAGTTTTAAAATCATTTTCTTATTGCATAGTTTTTCAACAAAACGGTCCAAACAAGTTACAGTTTACAGAAAACGTTTAATATTTTTTTTAATTTACAGCGTTTTTTAGGACAAAGTTCGTTACAGTAGGACAACGTCTATCGGGCCCGCTAGTTTATTTATACAGGGTTAGCATAAAAGAATATCCTGGTTTTAAAAATTTATATTTAACTAACTATTACACTTACTACTATAAATGATACATGAAAATAAAGACAAACTATTCAAGATTTTTGTACGCAAGTAATTACTTAAACGTGCACGTTCCGCACTAGCGCTGCCAGAAGGTTTTTTTGGTCACAACGGTCCCTACACGCGTATAAACTACTTTATTAGGATTGGCCGTGTATGTGATGATGATTTACCTTTTATGCGTTAGTCAGCCAGATCCCCAAACCTAACCCAATGTGATTTTCTTAATGAGTTTTCGCCAACGACGGTGTTTATGCATCACCATTGCCTACAACATTGCAAGAACTGAAAGATTGCATATGTGTAGCATTGCGAAAAATTGACAGTAAGTCACTCCTAAGTCTATGTTACAGATGTGTGTCGCGTTACGAAAGGCGCACTCATCGAACATTTCTGTATGAAAAAAAAAGCTTTCACTGTTTATCTTTATTTTTATGTATCATTTATAGTGCTAAGTGTAATAGTGTATGAAATCTCTTATATAATTAAAAACTGAGCGTATCTATGTATGTCCAAGCTCCCGAACGACAGTGAACTGACCATCGAACCAGGTATCGATGGATTCCTAATCTTCCCGTCTTTATGTTTGGCTATTTAACATAATCCTCCGATAATAATTAGCGGAGACATCAATTAAAAACTATTAATTATGAAGCTTGTATTTCGACATGAAATCCCTATTTTTCGAAGGCTTTCCTCCATTCAAATTATTGTTCAGTGCTTCATCTCAACTTTCCGCAACAACGCTTTTATTAAAATGTATAGCGGTGAAGAAAAACATTGAGATGAAAGATCTGTTGCCATTTTTTTCGCGAATATGAAGAGGTAAAATTCTTGTTTTTGTTTTGAGGCTTTTCCTGTAATCAGGAGATTTAAAATGTTTACTTTTTGGGGGTTTTCCGCAATCTGCCGCAAAATTTCACTGACTTTTTTTTTTGGTTCAAGCCTGAGTGTTGAACTCGCGTCACCTGACATGATTTTTATTTTCATGGTAGACCGTGCAAAGCCGGGCGACGCAGCTAGTAAACATTTTAAAAACCGGGATATTCTCTTATGCTAATCCTGTATATTTTTTAATAAATGAGCTGATGTGTGCATCACATGACTTCCTTTTACTCCAATTTAATGTCATTTCCCCATTGCTGGCAATTTTAATGTGATTCAATAGTTTACTCTAAATATCACCAACAATGGCCAAATTGAAACCAGATTTAAAAAAAAAAATTGCCAAGTTGGCGACAAAACTTGGTAACCAAAAGACTGGCGATATATCGCCAAGTGCCCGCCAAATAATAACACCACATGAGTTTACATCGAAATTAAAAATGATTTTCCACCGAAAAGGGGGCAAAAGACCTGTTTAGAAATACCCGAATGCAACCAAAGGTGGAGGTGCACAACTAGACCCCAATAGAAGTCCATGTACCAAATTTTAACTTTCTAGGACTTACCGTTCTTGAGTTATGCGACATACATACGTACATACAGACGTCACGAGAAAATTCGTTGTAATTAACTCGGGAATCGCCATTCCGGATATTTCGCGTGTCTATACGTTCTTAGGCACTTATCCACGTGTGGTCGAGTCGAAAAAAAAAAAAAAAACTCAGTATTCATTCGGGGGTGAGTAAAATGGAAATTAAGGCCGATTTTTGAGTGAAAATTTTTTCGCGAATACAATACTTCCTTTTTTTGTAAAAGGAAGTAAAAACATAATATTATACCTGACCTCATTATACCGGTAATAGTAGTTTCAAGCAATATGGATCCTAGAGTAGAAATTCATGAACTTCCTCAATGTGTGTGTTGCTTCTGAATGAATTTATATGTACCTATATTTTCGTCTTCAGACGTGACCTTTTACTACGGATACAGGCATTTGTTTTAGAAATTGCGAGTACCTTAAAATTTGTAATATACTTTTTGTTTTGAAGCCAGTACTTTGAATACATTCTCGATCAAAAATTTCATTTACTGAAGTACTTAATATTTTAAAAATGTATACGTAATATTTATGAACCTGGAAACTCGGAAAACGTTGTGGAGTGTCTAATTACCATTTGTAAACAAGTTTTTAGCAATAAATTTTAATTTTTTTTTCTAAACTGCAATTTCAAAGTATTCTTTCAGTTTTATTAAGGGTTGTAATCCATTTATATTAATTTTTAAAACATTAATTGCTATTGTCAATGTCAAATGACACAATTTCCTGCTTTCTTTTTGCGAATGACAAGAAAATATTCTCCATAAAATTATTTTTCAGAAATCTTCCTCGACGTCCATCTGTGATGTCGCTTTTTCTGAGAATGATATTTTTCAATTGATTTAAATAATTATTTTTTTCAAATGTTTGAACATAAATTTTAATTAGCATTTCCCCGCTTTACCGTTACTTCGGCAATTAATAACAGAAAGAGATAACTGACTCGACCCATTCTAACTTCGAACCTAACTTTAAATGTTTGAAAAAAGTTTTCTCTTCTTTGTTATTAAAACATCAATCTGCCACGCTTCTTCACACCAAAAGACACTAATTTTGACTGCATCAGCTAATTGCATTTTGAAATTTTGCCTGCAGTTTAGTTACCTAGGCAACGGGCCTGCCGTCAAAAGAGCCACGCACGAATGCAAAAGATGAGCCAAGTTATCTAAAAACTAATGTCTTTCTGCAGATGTTTTTCTCTGGATTGCTGCCAAGTTCGACTTTAAAAAAGAAACAAAGTGCGTCTTCTTCAGTTTTGCTTGATAGCGGAAAACTAATATTGCGATTGTAAAAAGCCAAGAAGAATATTATTTATGGATTTTAGGAAAAGTTAAAAAAGAGTTTTTCTAGTCATTATTACATTATGATATGATTTCTGAATTAATATTAATTATTTATTAACTGAAACAACGTTGATATATCTATTCGGCAGACATTTTCATGTGCATAATCCATAATGTAATATTCACTACAATTTACCTTTTTTGAAATAATCTACTTCCATTCTGCAGTGGGTGGGAACAGAGCTAATTATTTTTTATTGAAATTTGTCTCAGACACCAACAAGTGTTAAGGATATTTCTTAATTTTTATTATTTGCGATGTAATATTTCAAGGAATAAATACCACTTATGAACAAATTTCACGAAAACTTACATTACTCAACTTCCATTCTGCATTCCCATGAAGCTAATCATTTTTGACTAATATTTGTCTCAGAAATCAACAATCGTTTAGGATGTTTATTAATCGTCATTATTTTCGATGTAATTTCTCAATGAATAACTTCTATTTATGAACTAATTTAAAACTTGCATTACTCTAATTCCATTTTGCAATGGTAATGAAGCTAATCATTTTTGACTAATATTTGTCTCAGAAATCAACAATCGTTTAGGATGTTTATTAATCGTTCATTATTTTCGATGCAATTTTTCAATGAATAACTTCTATTTATGAACTAATTTAAAACTTGCATTACTCTACTTCCATTCTGCATTGGGAATGAAGCTAATCATTTTTGATTAATATTTGTCTCAGAAATCAACAATCGTTTAGAATTTTTATTAATCGTCATTATTTTCGATGTAATTTTTCAATGAATAACTACTATTTATGAACTAATTTCGACAAAACTTACATTACTCTACTTTCATTCTGCAATAGTAATGAAGCTAATCATTTTTTATTAATATTTGTCTCAGAAATCAACAATCGTTTAGAATGTTTATTAATCGTTATTATTTTCAATGTAATTTTTCAATGAATAATTACTATTAAAGAACAAATTTCGAGAAAACTTACATTATTCTACTTCCATTCAACATTGGGAATGAAGCTAATCATTTTTTATTAATATTTGTCTCAGAAAAAAAAACAGTCGTTTAGGATGTTTCTTAATCGTTATTATTTGCGTTGTAATTTCCAAATGAATAATTACTATTTATGAACAAAAACTGCAAAAACAAGGAAGAAAATTCTTTGTACATAATGTAACTTTCACGGAAATTTACCTTATTTACCTTACTCAACTTCCATTCTGCATTGGGAACAAAGGTAATAATTTTTGATTAATATTTGTCTCAGAAATCAACAATCGTTTAGAATGCTTATTAATCGTCATTATTTTCGATGTAATTTTTCAATGTATAATTACTATTTATGAACTAATTTCGAGAAAACTTACATTACTCTACTTCCATTCTGCATTGGGAATGAAGCTAATCATTTTTATTAGTATTTGTCTCAGAAAAAAACAGTCGTTTAGGGTGTTTCTTAATCGTTATTATTTGCGATGTAATTTTCAAATGAATAATTACTATTAATGAACAAAAACCGCAAAAACAAGGAAGAAAATTCTATGTACATAATGTATATCCATTTTCTCTTTTTTGGGTAATACTTAACAATTCGCCACACTTGATTTTATTTAATACTTTTTTTGTATTTCTTACTATCAGCAGGTGTAATTTTTTTTCTATAAATGTAATGATAGTTTAAATATTAAGAAAAAAACAGCTAAGCCTAACTGTGACCTATTTTACCCCATCCAAAATAAAGCAAAATGAAAAGAAAAAAAATCAATATTTTCTTATCTGACTACTTTTAATTGATGTACAACAATCTTCTGTTATCAGGAAATACCTTTAGTTTGCCTTGTCATTTAATAAAATATAAAAGATTTTTCGAAGTTGGTCAACTGTGTGTTTTACAAAGCAAAATCGGATGCTGATAAAATGTTTTATTTTTGTTGTCATACTCTTGAGAGAACCGTTTTGAGATTAAATTTTTTTTTTGCCAAAAACAAGAAATATTATAAAAAAGTTTTTATTGAAAAAAAAATATTAATAATAAAAAAAAACGTTTTAATTGTGTTAACACAGAGTTACTACAAACTTACCCATTTTATTACGAGTTCCATTTTACTGCACCATATTTTACTTAATTTGTGCTAGTTTGTTATTAAATAAGGTAAGCGCACCTATAATGGATACTACGCTAGAAGCGGTTAACGTCTTCGAAAAATGAAGATAATAGGACTTTTAGCCTAGATCTCCCCCCCCCCTAAAAATTACCTCATTATTTTGTTAGAAGGGTCAACTATATAGCTACGGAAAAAGTCTTACTATTTTTTTGAAGATGTTATCTACTATCCACTTTAGGTGCTATTATCTTAACTGAAGGGTGTAGACAGTAGTATAGTAGTAAATGCATGTAGGTATATAGTAGTAAATGCACGTAGGTGCACAGTAGTAAACGATAGTAGTCCATCAGGTTTAAACGAGAAAAAAAACCCAAAGAAGTGTCACAAAGTACGGTACACTTACGGTTCTTGAAATAGTATTTCGGACCGGCGCACAGTGGGGCGAAAACGCCAAAAAAAAAAAAAAAAGCGCATAAAAATGTTTTTTTCTTCCCATGTTCAACCAATTGAGGATTAATAAATTTGCACAGGCCTATCTTAGGCATTCAGAACTGGAATTTTAGAACCCTTCGTCCACTACAAACCTGAAGAAAGCCTTTAGATGGTGAAGAACTACGAGTGCGGGAATTTAAAATAAGTTGCTTTTAAGCAGCCTTTCTTTCTTTTTTCTTATTGTAGGCGGGTATATTCAATTTCTCTCGTGTCCAACGATAGTAATAGGACGAAAAAAATGAACAATCGAATATTCAAACTAAAAATTGGTTCTGATCAGCACCGAAATCTAGGGAATTCAAGGTTTTTTTGTTTGTTTTTTTCAAAACACTTTACAGGAAAATGTACTCTTATGTACTCTTTGAAATTTATATTAATTAGTCATTAATGGTTCGTATGAAGAAAGTGAAAGGGAATTAACTGCATTAACCTACGAACTTTGTACCCTGAGCCCAAACAAATCGAAAAAGCTGGCTAATTACATGCATTCTTAAACAAACGAGAGAGGCCTTAAAACATTTTAAAGCACTTTTTGGCGTTTTCGCCCCACTGTGCGTCGTACCAACGCGTTCCAACACCACTGCCAGCTTCCGCTCCTGGATTGAAAATTTGGGGGTGCTGCAAATTTTGAAATACATTAAAACGTTGTACATATTATTTAATACCTATGTTTAGTACATTTTTTTTCTTAAAGCACTACGATGAAAATAAAAATAGTCGAAAACAGCCAAATAAAGTTTATATAATGTGAGAAATACAAATAATGTACACAAAAATGAAGTTTTAAAAATATTTTAGGGCCATTCCAGCGTTACGTGTGTGACTTTTTGATACCAGTTCTTTACAAAAAAAAAACAATAAAAACCAATATGATGTTTTCAAAATATCGCTTAATAGTTTCTATTGGAGTTACAAAACATATGTGAGAGTTTTTAGGTGGCAATGTTCTTTTACTAGAATTATTCTAAATTTTTTTTATAGAATTTTAAATGCAGCGTTACGTGTGTGACTCGGAAAATCTGAAAATAAGCTGTACCTCATATTATTTTGTAACTTCCTGTAAAGTTTTGAAAGGTAAATGAACAGTACTTTTTGTACATGTGTCTAAGTATACCAAGTAAGTATTCCATAAATATCTTTTCTAAAGCTCGTACAATAGCAATAAAAAATATTTTATTAGCGTTACGTGCGTGGCATTAGAGCGTTACGTGTGTGACCCCGTGCAGCACAGTTGAGGGGGATTTCCTGATAAAAATCCACAGTTTACTTCGGATCTTTGCCAAATTGAGGTTCTTTGATGCTCAGGAACTCACATGGAGATTTTTACCTGAGAGCTGTGACTCCCCCCACGGGGGTTTTCCTAATTCAAATTTAGTTTACATCGGATCTTTGTCAAATTTGACACAGAGGTCCTTTGATGCTCAAGAATTCACATAATGTTATTTTCGCCCCTCCCCTATGGGGGGGGGGTCGACCTCCCTTAGGGGTTTTTTTTGCCAGAAAATCTGTGAAACGGGATATTTAGACCTAGTATTAACAATGATAATATTTTTTGAATTTAAAAAAAAAAAGCCTAAGACGTCTGAATTTAAATTTTGAGGCATAAAATTGCTCTTTTCTACACGTTGATTGGAGATTTTACTCGATTTTTTTTATTTAAGCCTGATTGTTGAAAATGCGTCCCTTGACACACCTCTTATTTTCGAGGTAGACCGTGCAACGCCGGGCAACGCAGCTAGTAAATACTTAAACTGAAAGGATATATTCACAAAACAAAGAATAAAGTAAAATTAATTTTTATTTGTTTTTCGAATAAAATAGTAATGTCAAGCTCATAAACGATCACAAACTTTTAATACTTACTTATTTGATAAATAAATACCTTTGTGCCGAGGAATAAAAGGAAATATCCAACGTTGCTTAGCACAAATAAACAGATTACAGAAACTAACTAGTAACAGTTACTTATTTATTTAGAAATTATTTTTTTAATTATTATTATTAGTTATTTTTAACACTCATTGAGCCTTGGTTTCAATGGCAACACACAATATTCTAAGTTGAACTATGTAAAGTACCTTTTTCCGTAAAAATGGTACGTAAAAATGGTTTTGCAATGAAAACCATTCAGGAGCGTTATGTGTGTGACATCTTTCAAAAAGCCTCGTTAAAAATTTTCTGCCGAATGTTTGAAGATGAAAGTCTGGTTACATGTATTATATCAAGTTAATTAGTGATATGGTATATTTTTCTCCTAGTCCCCCAATTTGACCTTGGAGGAAAACTTTTGTTCCTCTTGCGTTACGTGTGTGACCAATTAAAAGTGATCTGCCTATTTTGGGGGGTTAAAAAGCTATCAAAAGTCTGTATTAAAATAAAAAATGAGATAGTACCGGCTAGTAGGCCATATAACCTCTATTTGGAACATATATAATATTTTTTGGCTGTTGCTATACTGTTTTGACCAGCTGATTCCGAATCCGTTGAGTACCAGACGCTAAACCTTGAGCGTTTTTGTCAAAACGGTGAAATTCAACGCCGCTTTAAAACGTGAGAAGCAAACTAATGTAGACATACGTGCAATGAAATTTATTAGAAATTTTAAAATGACAGTATTTTTTAGTCAGAACAAAATTTGCAGTAAGCCCTCATTCATCCGAACCCCGTTACACCGAACGTCACTTAATCCGGACAGTCTTTAGGATGTATGTACGCGCCCACTGAATAATGCAGGCCTTTCTCATGCATGTGGCATGGTAAGAGTGAGAGAAACTACAGTAGCACCGGCGACGTCGAATGGAGTCAATAGCAGCAAGCTGGAGAGCTGTTGAGATTTTTCTGTGTGTAATAGCCTGTTTGTTAACCTTAGCACAATTTATAGCTTATTTTGCTTAATCCGTTATTTCATTAATTCGAAAGACTTGGATTCCCTTTTAGTCCAGATAAATCAGGTTCTAGTCTTATTGGAAAGATATATTTATAAAATTGGATACGAATAAAACCAGCATGCATATACAATAATAGAGCAATTTGTTTGCTGAAACGAAGATCAATTGACAGAAGAAAAATGATAGTCAGATGACTTTGCGCACATTGTGTTTTCATTTTCGCTGAAAAGTAATTTCTTAATTGTCGCAACCATTATCGCTATCGCTATTTTCATTTGATGGTTTTGAAGAATTAATACAGTCAAATTCATAAGCAGAATCAAATTCAGGACATCGCATAGAGAATTTTCCGCCTGAGCACAGTACTTCTACATCCAGTAGAGCACCTGATTTAATTAAGTTGAGCATTTTCCTGGGAGCTGACAATTGTTATGGATGACTTTTGCTTTCTGTAATAAACTTTCAATTGTTCCCAACCGTAATTAAAAGGGTTGAGAGCTAGTGGGAAAAGTGAACCAGCTGATTTCCACAAAATTGTTTGGTAATGTACAACAAATCTGTGAGGATAAAAACAAACTTCAGTAGATAGTAAGCTGTTAAGTTTTGGACATCGATCATCATCCTTTTGTTATTGGCCACAAATTTTCTAGACGTAGCAGGTCCTGCTAGTGGCCATATAAACTGGGAATAAATTTTGATGCTTAATGTAAAATCTATTGTCGCCATTGGAACATCTAGATGAGTTATGTCCTTATGCAAACTTAGCTTTTTTAAGGCGAAGGACAGTTAACTTTCCAATAGAAAAAAGAAATGACACTGTATCACAGTCAATTAAAGCATGTGCTGCTAAGTGGTTTGAAATTCTTTTCTTGTTCCTTTATGACCTCAATATTGCTAATGATACTTCGACCCTGTGAGCATAAATGAGAGTGGTCAACTCAGTTCCCTGATGCATTGCGCAAGTTCTTATATAAGGACGATGAGCTAAGATGCAAAGAACGTCTGTGTCATCAGAAATTACTCTTCAATGTGACTTTTCTTTTTATTATTCGCGAATCATGAAGTGAATTAATCACATCCCTTCTCCATGAGAAATAGGAGTCTGCTTACAGTCCAACCCTAATTTCAATTGAAAAAAATATGTACCAATAACAATATAAGCCTGGAGGAACATTCATTAAACTCTGTCTGCCCACAACCAATCTTGCATCTTATTTGCTGCTACTTTCAATCTGATATCTTTTTAGCAAAGTGATGATTCTGCGTGAAGTTGAAAATCACGACAGAAACCTTTTTCTCGTGTGAATTGGTGCTAAAGTTATGGCATCTGCCAAACGCAAAGTGTGCCCATGGAATAATTAGTATGCGTTGGCTTAATGTGGTTTTCTACAGCATCAATATAATCACTCACCACTGTTGGTGTTGTGTTGTGACTTCTGGGTGACTCCTACCGCCTACCCGTAATCTACTTTCAGTTTTGACTTCAATGCAGAAATTTACTTGGATCTCTCTCATTTCCATCATCATTAAATCAAATAAAGTAGTAGAATGAGGAGCCAGTTGATGACGAACTAGTTTCTGTTAGGAGACTTTCCCTTGATGATGCCACAATTCGTTTATTTTAGCATCTATAAATCCTGTGTCCAGCCTACGAAACGAGTCGCCAATTTTAGTCTTCTTTTGGTGAATGTAGGCATTGTTTTAACCATTAATTTCCGGTGGAATCCTTGTAGTCAGTTAATCATATGCATGCCGCTGGGACATGATAATTTTAAGAATCTTCTACATTTAAAATTATATTATTCGTAATTATACCAGAGTAACTGTTAACCACATCGTTCGCTGGATGATCGAGGTTTTTAATGCATCAAACAAGCGGAGAATGTTTCACAAATTGTGTTTGTCTGTCATTTGAGTCTGAAACAACACGAGTGTGATGCTTTTTGACATGATAAGTGACAGCATTTTGCATCTCACCTTCTTTATTGATTCAAAATAATTTTTCAATCAACCAAATATTCCAAGTAATAGTGCCCAAGCAGCAGCTGTTCTTTTATTTTTCCAGTGTTTTGTAATAATACCAGACGGTCCATGACTAGTGTTTTATCTGATACGTTTTAAGCCTATTTTCCCCCCTTAGAGTTTATTGTCAAGCTAAATCAAAATTTTAGGCTCCCTATGTATCGCTGTTGATGTTTATCTTTAGTAAAACATCATATTTTCATGCCGATTATAGTTTAAAAAATGATTGATACCTGAAAATCCAACCTTACAATTTTTTTGACTAACATCTTGAATTTTACCATTTTTACAAAAACGCTCAAGGTTTAGCGTCTGGCACCCAACGGATTCGAAATCGCAAGTCGAAATCTTATATATGTACAAAAAAGAGGTATCATGATATTTCAATGGACACTAGCCTGGACTAAGACATAATCATAGTAAAGCTTCTGTGTTCATGATATTTGATCGTTTTCCCCCAAAAAATTAATGATTAAGTTAAAAAAAAGGCTCTTACATTTATTTCACTAACAACGCGTTTTTTTTTTTTTTTACTTCGTATAAATGTTATTAAATAAGGCAAAAATCTGATATAAAAATATTTTAAACTCAAAATTGATGATAGAATTGAAAAGTAGATATTTTTCTGTCAAAAAATAAGGTTTGTGTGTGTGTGTTTGTTTCTACACTCCTGTTTGTGAAAATTGCAACACCATGAAGGAAGCATCATAGTTGAATGAAATTTAAAGGGTGGTGAAATTTAGTGGTAATGGTACAAATAAATGATTAAATTTTCAAACCAAACAAACAATAAAAAGAGATAGAAATTAGTTTTTTGTGTGGGCCACCTCGCGTCGCTATAAGAGCTGCTACACGACTCGGCATGGAGTGAAACAAAGTTTGAATATCTGCCTGCGGAAGAGTATTCCATATTGTTTGTATGCGCAACCAAAGTTCGTCTGTCGAAGCAACAGGACGAGGATCACGAGCGAGGCGTCGCCCAACGAAATTCCACACATGTTGAATCGGTGACATATCCGGGGAAGATGCAGGCCAAGGAAGAAGCTGTACCTGCTGCGAATCAAGGTAGAATTTCACAGTCCTGGCGACATGTGGACGGGCATTGTTCTGCTGGAATACAGCCCCTGGCAATCCTTGCAGGAAAGGAATAGCTTGGGGCTGTAAAACTTCGTTTATGTATCGGGTTCTGTTCAAATTGCCCAATAATCGTAGCAATTGTGATCGTCCATGGTATGCTATGTCACCCCAGACCATAACTCCGGGTGTTCGTCCACTGTGGCATTCGATAATGCACTCCGGAATGTGCCGTTCCCGGCATAGCGCCTGACACGAATTCGGCCATCATGGTGCCACAAATTGAAGTGGGATTCGTCAGAAAAAACGACCTGCTGCCAATCAGCACGCCAGCTCCATTGGCCATTGTAGCCGCAGGCGGCGATGGTTTTGCGTGAGAGAAATCCTGTATAAAGGAATCCTTGCGCGCAGCCCACGCTGCAGCAGACGTCTCTGAATTGATGAAGCACACAATGAAACACCTGTAGCTGTTGATCACTGTGCTGCCAATTGTCTAGAAGAAGCCGTGCGGTCCGTCAGCGCCATACGCACCAGGTGTTTGTCATCGCGAGCTAACGTCACATTTCGGGGTCCACTCCAGGATTTCCGAGCTGTCCGACCCTCGTCCGTCCACTGCTTCCAAACACGCATGATTGTGCTGCTGTTACGCTGCACACGAGCGGCTGCTGCACAATAAGACAATCCCAGCTTCACGAAGGTCGACAATTCTGTCCCGTTCAAACTCCGAAATTTACTCAAATTTCGCTTTCTTTCGTCGAAGAGGCATATTAAAGATTCAGTTAACGTTTATTCTAGCATATAAACCACCGATAATTTCCGATTTCAGCTCACTCACGTAAGTCCTTCGTGGTGTTGCAATTTTCACATACAGGAGTGTATATTACGTGAAAAAAAAAATTTTTTTTGGTGGGTCAGGACCACTTTTCCTGGAATTGCCCTTTAAAATACTGTTATAATTCGTTTGTCATTGAACAAAGCTTCCATATTTCATCAGTTTTCTTATGAAAGATGATATGAACTTGGCACCATTGAAACTTTGCCCAAGAAAAACTATTCCCTTCCAAAAATTAAGCAAGGAAAATAGTACAGGGCATTTCATTTATTACATAAAAAAAATAATAATAATAATAAAATCAGCAGTAAATTAATAGAATACGTTGCAAAGTGCGCTTGCAGATCGAGTTGAACTCCTGTCAGGAAGCTTTTATGCACAAGAGTGTTTGCCATATTTCTTTTGATTGTAAATATTTATACCACTTTTACTGGTGGTTCTATTATATATTGAAATATTACGGTCAATCGCTTCAAAAGAAATAACTTCAAAAATGCATTTTAACCCATTAGCCTAGTAGCCAAATAAACGGAAGCATCGTTTTCAAAACGAGTTTTTATATCAAACATTTTCCATGAATAAATATTTAAAGATTAGAAACGAAAGTGCACAAGTAAAGAATACAAAGAAATTATAAGAATTTTAAAAATCATCATTACATGGTCTCAAACTCAAATAACTGGCAGAAATGCTGGGGGTTTCAGATAGTATCAAAAAACTTAAAACATTATGAAATTTATACTACCTATAGTTTGAAAATTATGTAAGCTTCTGTCCGAAGAATTACTTTAGGGGCGAAAATTTTGTAGATGCGTCATCATATTCAATACGGTTTTCAGTCAAGCATTTTCCCGCGATAGTTATTTTAGATAAGTAACGAAAGAGGAATTTGAAAACTACATTGTTGTTAAGATTTACGCTATAAACACATAGGGGATCACGGATGGTCACTGTTACTTTCCAAACATTTCCTTATTCGACAAATTTCTCTGAAGATGCGGCAAAATTTGGAGATCTATTCGTCAAAACTATCAGTAATCGCCGAAATTTGAAGTTCGAAGTTTCATTTGGCAAAAGTATCACATTCGGCAAAATTTGGAGTTCCATTTGGCAAATTGAGAATTTCCGTCCTCCCAAAAATTTAAGTTTGAGGCGCCCCTGTATAGACCCTACATACGACTAACCTATTAGATGCAGGATATTTTAGCTCGTAAATATCATGAAATCTACGAATATTCCTCTAGTTTTTACTTAAAGCATGATATGATTGCTGATATTTTGCAGAAGTTAGACAGATGACGACACTTTTCTTTTTTTGTTTCACAACAGACACGTGACTTAAGTCTTGAGCCAACAATTATATTATTGCATAGAATTATAACTTTACCTGTATAGCGGTTGTTTTAGAAAGCTAAGAATTTAATATTTTCTTCACTCCTGTTAGTTTTCAAAGAAAATTATTAAGAATATAGTGAAGATGTTAAGAACAGAAACTTTTTTTGGCAACCAGAATACATTACTCAATGAAGGATCTGGCACTCTGCCACTTCATCGCTTTGAAGTGGTATGAAATTTCACCTCGAGTTGTGAAAAAAAAAAAAAACTTAAAAAAAAAGAAACGCAGTTTGAGAGTCACAAGTGGATGGAGATAAAATCTTATTTATGCGTTATAAGTGTTCTTTTCAAAGTGTTTTTATCTCTTCCTCTTTGTTCTCTGATATATACATTCAACTTCAGTCATAATACAAATATCAAGTGCTGAATTTTTGTCGCACATTTGAAGACAAACAATATTTGTTTACCAAAATACTTAATGTTTAATTTTATTGGTTTACACTTTTACTAATTTTACTATTTATTTAAACTAAAAGTAAGAAGCTAGGTACAGTTTGTAATACGCTTACCTCGGTGACTGACACTGAGCTTTCCATTCAGACCACTTCAGTCATTAATGACTGACAGGAGCTTTTGTTGAAATCGTGGGTATCGTCGGTGACTAAGATAACAAAATTCTTACTTAAAACTTAAATTTAAACTTAAAATACATTGTTAATAATAAAGGATCATATCATTAAGGTAATTCATTTTATTAATCGTTTCAAAAACGTCGATACGTTTTGCGATTTTTTAAACCGAAGAACAGGCTTGTCGTTTAGGGCGGGGGGGGGGGGGGGCAGGTGGTCAAATTGAAAAATAAAGTTTTTTTTAAAAAAATAATGTTTTTACGCATAAGTGGGAGTGGTTTTTGCTATTTTCCCATAAAAAGGGCATTTAGCGCTTTGCCCTGGGAAAAATTGAAATGACGGGCCTGTTGAAGAACGGTTTATCTTTTAATACCATTCACCTGATGGAGAATTACTACTCATAAGCGCGCGTAGCGTTTAACATGTTATACTTATGGTTCTTCAGTTCAAGTTTGCTATTCAACTTCTTCGCTAAGAGATAAAATGAAAATAAATTCTGGAAGTTGCTAATAAATACTCTATGGTGCTAGTGCACATAATTTTCGATTGCTTGGAAATAGTTTGTTTAAGATTCAATTTGGGAAAGTTTGCTTTAAAAAATATGATATTGGAAAGCTCAAAAAAAAAAAAAAAAAAAAAAAAAAAACCTAGAGAGGCCAGGAAGTTTATTTGAAATAACTGGTTTAAAAGCTTGTTTTTTCAAACGTAGATTATTTTAGACTTCCAACATTTTTTTAAATATTTACCTTACCGAAACTTGTTTAGTGAAAAACATGGTATTAAACACTAATTTATGATAAAACCGCATTCACTTAACTTGAAATAATCTTTTTCCTTAGCACGCCCTTTTTATGTGGAGAATTTAATTTGAAATTGAAACGCAATAAACTATTGTTTTAATTCAACAACTTAAAGTAAATTGCAAAGCAGACATGTTAAAATTAATTACTGAGCAGAATTTCAACCAACTGATCTTCACTGCAATGCACTCATACCCTCTCCCCATTGATCAAATTTTGGAAGACCTTTTACAGTTCAATTGCCTCAGTCAGGATAATAATGCACTGAGTTGTTTTTCATGGCAGAAATTGTTTGTGACTTGTTATCATCGATTTCAGACAAACTACAGCGGAAAGAATGACATGTCGCTAGAGCTGCGGAGTCGGAATCGAAGGCATTAAAATTCCAGGAGTCGGAGTCAATCATTTTCCTTTCGAGTCTGTAGCTCTGCCAGGACAGCGAAGTCGGAGTCGGACTGATTTTGGGGTAAAGGAGTCTCGGAGAAAGTCACTTTCCTTCTGATTCCGCAGCCTAGCATGGTGCCCTCTACCATTGCTGCGAAGTCGAAGGGAAAACAACGGGCTCCGACTCTTGGAATTTTAAAGCCTTTGACTCCGACTCTTCTACTTCAAAATCAGTCCAACCCCAACTGTGATCCCACAAGCACTGGCAGAGTTGTAGATTTCGAGGGAAAATGACCGACTTTGACTCCAACTCCGAGTCCTGTATCCTAAAATCAGCCCGACTCCAATTCCAACTCCGCAGCCCTGCCCACTGCACCTATGTTCCCAATTGGTCCGGATTTTCAACTTTGTACTGTATACAGAACAATCTGGTTCGTCCGGATTGCCTAGAACCAAAGATAATCCGGATGGTCCTGGTCAAGGCCCAATTTCCCAATAGGCAGAGTAGGCAGCTATCTAGGGTGGCAAAAATTTCAAATGTGGCAAATTTTGCTTTAAGCATGGTTTTTTTTTTTTTTTTTTGTTTAATCCTTACTTTTGAAGTGAACTGCTAGCATTATTTTATTTTCCATAGTAACATCCTTTTCTTGTAATTTAATAATGTTTACTTTCACTCATCTTATGAAAGTGAAATATTTTTCAAGCATGGTAATAGATGTGTGGAAAACAATAAGTGTGAAGACAAAAAGCTGTGTCGAGATTGAAGAAAAGCAAGCGTCATTGCGTTTAACCAGAAACTCCAACAAGATTTGACTAATATTTTTAGTGCTATAGTAAAGTTTACTCAATTATGATTCCTTCAGTGATTAACGTTTATTATTTTCTTCTTTATTGTTAATAGTATTAAGTCTGGGCAGCAAATGAAAATGAGTGATTTCCGAAAAAAGGCTGAATGATTTTAAATTTAGAAAACATGCTTAGTTAAAAAACGATGAACAAAAAGGAGTCTTCGAAACGTTTTTAAAAAGGATGCATATTTCCAAATGTCAGTTTTCAAAAGGCAGAATCTTTGAACTTTTTGTAATGAATTCCAGAAACAATTTACAAGTGAAATACCATCTTGAGAAGTGGTAAGAAACGTAAAGTGAGTGAACGTAATAACAGAGAAAAATATTTAAATCGTTGATTCATAGTTGAAAACAATTTTTAATTTGCTGAATGATAAAATACGAGCGTACACGAATATCATACATAAATTCATAACACCTAATCGGAAGGAACGTAAAGCATCATTTAAAAACCAATTTTAAAAATTTTGAAAAAGAAAAAAGGATATCAGTGTTGCAACTCCAAATTTTCCAAACAAGGATTTTTTTGGGAAATCGCACTGGGACCTCTCATTGGAATACCCCTGAATATAAAGTTTCATCATTTCATAAGCTTGACAGTTTAAACTTCGGAAACACTAATTTTTGCGTTCTTTTAATCACGGAAATTTTGCATCTTTTTCCTTTTTTTTTTAGGGGGGGGGGAGGCGGCAGATTTCAGATCTACCTAGGGGCAGCGCGGAGCTAAATTCGGCTCTGGTCCTGGTAGTATGGATAATAAGCCAAGCAAATCATTAAATAAGCAGACTTGCCGTTTTATTCAGACGAAAACCATCATTTTCAGCAAATTTACATAAAAGACTTGAAAACAAAATATCAAAACAATTTTTCACATAACATCTTAACAAAGAATTGTTCTGCTGCGTTTTGGCTCAAACATGTGTGTCGTTTGAATAGAGCAAAGTCAATCTAACACTTTATCATTAGAGTCCAGCTGCAGTGGTGTTTGTTAGAGTACCATAATTTATTGTACAATCTATGCAGGAGCTGTTCATATAATCAAAATGAAAATTGAATGTTTGGCGTACTCATAGGTATGTTCTTGCTATTATAATTTTAAGTTATGTATCTTAACACACACACACATATATATATATATATATATATATATATATATAGATAAAAGCTGAAAATTTGATCCGGATAATTCGGAGATCCGGATAAATGAGGGCTCGATAATTGCGGTTCTGCTGTACTAAAAAATTTGATGTTACGCAAAATCGGCATGACACAAAGTTACTCGGTATGACTCTTCCCTTTCAGATTAAAAAAAAAAAAATAAATAAATAAAATAATCTAAAGTACTTTTCATTACCTACATTGAAATATAAATTTCGGGAAAAGATGGCGAACACATAGCGAATTCAGATGTTCTGAAAAGTAATGTCACTTCAAAAATCATTTCTTCACGAGAATCGTCTATCATCGCCTCTCGGAATATTCCACTGAGCCAGCCCCGGAATGTGCGCGGGAAGAGATTTTTCGATCGATTCCACCCTCCTTCCCGTCCTTCGTTCCCGAATCCCGGAGTAAATTCCCGGGCCTCCTCCGGTCGACCTTGAGCAAAGAATCGTCCCTGACCCTACGCCCCCCACCCCACCCCTTTTCGTCCTATTTGCTCTTTTCATCCTGGTTAGAGCTTCGAATTTTGTGGTCGGAAATTTCCGGAAAGAGCAGCAAATTAAGATTTAATAAATATACACGCGAGTGATTCTAGCATGCAAGTTTTAGTTTGGGAATGACTTTTGGGGTTTGTCGGAAGTAGTTTCAATATTTAAATTTAAGTTCAAGGATCAATTTTATATACCTAAAATTAATACAGACCGCATGCAATGTCGATCGAAATTTGTTGCATAATACCTTAGTTCTTGTGTGATGAAATTTAATTCTTATAAACACAATGCACTGTAGAAATAAAATTACCTAACCCTCATTTATTGTTACTGTCGTAGCTTTTATTGTGGAAACGTCCATTAAAAAGAAAAATATTTCTACTGAGGTTGCGTTAGAGGTTTTATCTTTTGCCTACCTAGTACAATCCAGTGATATAGCATGCATTGTTTCGTGTGGCATATTTATCGGTGGATGCATTCATCACAAGATTTTTGACAAATAGTCCCTGTTAGATGAGAGCACCTGGGCTCTTGCTGATGCAAAGCTGCAATAGGTTTTTAACTTTACCAATAATACTCAAAGTCAAACGAGTGCTCGAGACATCTTTTACATACCGCATTATCATACGATAGGACATCGATTTTCAGCAGCTTGAAAATCCACCAACTGGATCCAGCTTCGAACCTGTGCCTTTGTGCTAAGTAGCCAGCGCCAAACCCCTACACTGTCGTGGGCAGGTAAAGGACAGCAACTGAAAATTTTCAGTTTCCATTATTTTGCACTTTTGCCATTTATTGTACATTAGCTGTATTGTACGAACTTGCTTATTAGGTTTCCGCTGAAGCAAAAGGACGAAAAAAACATCTGATTCCGACATTTCACTGTTGTTAGTATTGAATCCAAAACGAGTTTCTTTAAGTATCTCGAAGCCTCATTTCTGCACATACTGCATTTATCTGTCCACGACAGTACAAAATTCTGTCGTATAGAGTAGCAGACATAAAAAATACAGGTTATCTTGGAACTGTTCGTACTATCCCTGAGGAGATGTAGGGGACACACTGAGGATTCAGAATCATATGGTGCTGCAGGTTCGGAAAAAGCTCCTTCATGCAGTAGCGGGAGTTCTGCGAAATTTCGAAAGTGAACAGAAACTTCCCTTTAGGTACAAAACGTTTTGAAACACTAAAAATAAAATAAACGTTGTTAAATCTCAAAAATTGCAAAAGGGTTGCACCCAGATCAAAGACCAGTCTCTTTTTTCTGCGGACTGGCATCGCGGGTCCGCCGAACCAGTGATTGAGAATCGCTGATCTAGTACAGCATACAGTGCTGGCCAAATTATTAGACTAAGACTGTTTTAAAAGCAAATTCTTTATTGATTACATAACTATAGACACATTAACGAACAGTGAAATAATTATCTAATATTTAGTATGCATTCCCTTGTTCTTGATGAGCATTTTAAGTCATTTTGGCATACTTTTCACAAGGTTTACACCATTTCTAAAGTTTTTAAAAAAAGGCGGTAAAAAATTTTTTATACTCACTATTATATATACTCACATACACATACTCACTAATTACCTAAAACTAACTTTAAATATAACAGAACACACTAATAAAAAGAACTAGTGAACTGTTTAAGCTGATTGAGGTTATGTTCCTGGTAGGTAGATAAACAAAGAACATAAGCAAAGCAGACAGTGCTGCCACCTGCAAACATTAAATTATGCTAAAATAACGTAATAATCAGTGTACAGTGTGTACTGTACTTAAACAGTAAAATAAATAGTATTTTAGTACAAATAGTGTACAAAAAAAAAAAAAAAACTCTTTAGTCTAGTAATTTGGCCAGCACTGTAAAATGGCCAGCACTAGTTACGACCCTGAAATGCAGTGTAGTTCCGAATCACTAATGAATCCTCTACACCTCCAGTAGAAATAGTTCTAGGAAACCCTCCGTATTGTACGGGACAAACAAAAAGCAAACCCTGCCCCCCCCCCCCCCCCCCGATGTATATGCTAGAGCAGAGGTGCCCACCTAGGGGAGGGGGGGGGGGGTCATGGCGCAAACTATGCCATTGAAAATTTTAAGGGTGGTTTGGTTTTGAGAGGTATTTTTTACTTTTTTTTTGGGGGGGGGGCTCTGACTTTGGGGGGCTTTATGGCATTTGAGGGATACGTCTTTGCTCTGGGGAGGAGGATGGGCACCCCTGTGCTAGAGGGTAACGCAAAAATGGATTTTGGGATGAAAGAATAAGATCAAAAATATGTGTTGGAGTATTTATTAACCGACTTCAAAAAGGAGGCGGTTATCAGTTCATACCGTATGTATGTTTTTTTTTTTTGTTTGTCCACTCATAGCGTCTCACCTAGTGATCCGATTTTGATTATTCTTTTTTTAATGGATAGGGGATGGCTCAACTTAGGTCCCATTACTTTGTTTGACCATATTTGTTTTTTAGAAAAAAAGTTATGGGCAAAAAACAACAAATTTCATGCAATTTCCCTATTAAATGATTAAAATGATATTGTAGCGAAGTTCGCACTATTCATCCGTGGAAAACGGTGGCTCAGTGGTAGAATTCTCGCCTCCCACACGAGCGACCCGGGTTCAAATCCCGACTAGGACAAAGTGAATTTCACTAAATTTTCGTTTCTACTGTTTCCCGTATTTTCTCGAATGTTCTATTAATTTCTGTATCTTTCCAAGTCGGGAAAGTTCCAGCACTTTCTCAAGTTGTATATAAGGAGATGTAACGTTCATTCGTGGTTCTGAATAAAGATCTCGAGTTGAGACTAACGAGTATTCGCTTCATTTGGCTTTCACATTGTCTTCGCTATCTTCATCTACGCGACAATATGAAACTCATTGTTATAAAAGTTTGGTGCCATATAACAGTAATATTAATAGTAATTGTAATGATAATTTTGAATGAAGGCTTCTCTGAAGCAAGCATTAAATTTCTTCGAGGGATACTTCGATAATGAGGAATCTGGCGCTGTCGCCTCATTTTTGGCGTAAATAATTTTATTTTAGTAACCCTGCTGATTTATAGTAACCCTATGTGAATTATCAAAATCTTCCTTTCTTCAGTGCTATTGCTCCATAGTAGGGGTAAACCTAACCTGGAAGCGAGGTGATGCAGTGATTAGGATCTGCTTAGCCTTCACAATGCTACCATTAGGTTTGCCTCAACTACTCTGTAGTATTTTTATCGTTATCGTCTCTGCCGATAACAGATGATCGGGGCTAAGTAAGAAAATACTGGATTGCATCATGAGCAACTTAGATGCTGTGGAACGTAAATTAGTTAGGAAAACAGCAATACTTAAATGGTTATAATTAAGTTAACTACGCATGATTTCCAGAGATTAACAAAGATAAGTTTTTAGTGCTAACCGCTTAAAGTTTAACGCGTGTCAAGAGTTTTTTTTTTTTTTAGTATGGAGCATTTTTAAGAAAAAAATGTGAAGTTTCGTGATGGTAACTTCTTACTATTTCTGAAATACCTACATTTACACTAAAAAGAATGAAATAAAAAAAATTTGAAAAAAAAATAGAACCGACTTCAAAATTGCTCTAAAAAGTGAAAAATAATTTTATTCTTTAAACACCATCGATAATGCTTTTAAACATAATTTTTGAAGTTGGCGCAAAAATGATGGATAAAATCATTCACAGCCATAACTCAAATACAACTATAAATTTAACCAGGCCCAGTTTCTTCACTATCACATACATTATGCATTGATGACAGCAAATTTGAATAACGATATAAATGTTTCGTTCGTAACTTTGGATGCTTTTCTGAAAAAAAATATGAACGAAGCATGGTTACCCTGGATTTTACGTTTTGTTTTTGCGCCAACTTCAAAAATTATGTTTAAAAGCATTATCGAAGGTGTTTAAAGAATAAAATTATTTTTCACTTTTTAGAGCAATTTTGAAGTCAGTTCTATTTTTTTTCAAAATGTTTTGATTAATAATGATTGCTTTTTGGTTTTTCATGACACTTTTTTACTTTCTTTTACAAAAAAGGAAGTATTGTATTTGCGAAAAACTTTTTACTCAAAAATCGACCTTAATTTCCATTTTGCTCACGACCAAATGAATGTTGAGTTTTTTTTTTTTCGACTCGAGCACACGTACATATGTAACTAAGAACGTATAGACGCACGAAATATCTATTTTGACATTTCCCGAGTTAATTACAACTAGTTTTCTCGTGACGTCTGTATGTGCGTATGTGTATGTGCATATGTAAGTCACATAACTCAAGAACGGTATGTCCTAGAAAGTTGAAATTTCGTACGTAGACTCCTAGTGAGATCTAGTAGTGCACCTCGTTTTTTGGTTGCATTCGGGTATTTCTAAAGGGATCGTTTGCCCTTTTTTGGGGGGAAATCATTGTTAATTTCGATGCAAACTCAAATGGTGTTATAATTTAGCAGACACTCGGCGATATATCGCCGGTCTTTTGGTCGCCACGTTTTTTCGCCAACTTGGCGACAAAATTGGCGGAATTTTTTTTTAAATCTGGTTTTAATGTAGCCATTGTTGGTGATATTTAGAGAGTTAACTCTTGAATCACATTAAACTTGCAATAATGGAGAAATAACATTAAATTGGTATGAAAGGAAGTCATATGATGCACACATCAGCTCGTTTCACTTTGTGATTGCTAGCAGATATTATTCAATGCTTTAGAAGACCTTAAGGAGGTGTTATCGCTCACCTCTGGTCCTTAGATAGGGTAAATAAGATAATTGTGAATAATTATTCTTGAAATCTTGTCTAACTAAAGAATTATTCATACCAAGCATATTAAATGAATTCATTTCGAATATGCATTTCTTTTTTATTTTGTCGGCTTTTAAACAAATTTTTTTTTTTAATTATAAAACTTTCAAAAATTTTCTTTCATTTTTCAAATAATAACGTTAATTTCTTACTGCATAGGTAATTTAATTTTTGATTATTGCTTCATGTACTCTACGGTTAGCTGGTGAGCGGCAGTAACTGCATAAATCAGTTTTTCAAGATAGTTGAAGAAACGCATTCTGAATTCAATACTAACCATAGTTAAATGTTGAAATTGAGCGGTTTTTTTCAGCGAACGTGTTTTTACTTTCTTTTACGAAGTAAAGGAAGTATTGTATTCAAAAATAAAATTTTCTCCCAAAAATCAGGCTTAATTCCTATTTTGCTCGCCCCCGAATGAATATTGAGTAATTTTTTCAACCCGACCACACGTGGATATATGCCTAAGAACGTACAAACACCCGAAATATACCTTTTGACTGTCCCCGAGTGAATTACAACGAGTTTTCTCGTGACCTCCGCATGTATGTGCGTATGTATCTCGCATAACTCAAAAACGGTATGTCCAAGAAAGTTGAAATTTGGTACGTAGTCTATTAGTGGAGTCTAGTTGTGCACCTCCCCTTTTGGTTGCATATGGATCTTCCAAAGGGGTCTTTTACACCTTTTTTTTTTGGGGGGGGGGTAGAATCATTGTTAATTTCAATGCAAACTCAAGTATTGTTATAATTTGGCAAACACTTAACGATACAACGCCAAGCTCTTGGTTGCCAAGTTTTGTCGGCAACATGGTGAAAAATTTGGCGGGTTTTTTTTTTTTTTCTTTTTTTAAAATCTGGTTTCATTTTGGCCACTATTGGCGATATTTAGAGAGTTAACCATTAAATCACATTAAAATGTCCAATATTGGGAAAATTAATCTGTGTAAAACGTTTTTTTTGCTTCGGTTTGCAACAAACTTTTCTTTGCTTACTTCAAGGCACTATTATCATTAAATTGGCGTAAAAGGAAATCATGTGATGCACACATCAGCTCGTTTTTTTTTCTTTTCTAAAAGAATTCTTTTTTCCTCCTTCGAATTAAACAGATATCGTCGCCTCAGAGCAATAGCAAGATATTTAATTCCAGAAATAACAAGATATCTTAATGTTGCTCTGAGGCGACGATGTCTAGTTTAACCTTCTTCAAAAGTAATTCACTAACAATTGTTACTTTGGCGAATTTAATGTCTAAATGAGCGTCAGTAAAAATTAAATGTGCTTGATGTGTTCGGGATTGATGCTAAAAATTTAAGACACAATGCAGTGGGCGTGGTTTTTGATGTTTTTCGATATGATTTGCAGTGAATATATACCTTTTGTTTTTCCCCATTCTCTTGTAAAAAATTCGCGATGAAGGGCCTGATTCAATGTTTAATCTTTTATCATTTGACCGTGTCTTTCATTGTTTTATTTAAAAAGTAGTTTGTATTTAGTCGGCTTAATATAACTCGATCCTTTAATTACTGTAATTTAACGTAATTTTGAGCCATGTCATTTCATGCATTTTCCTTGAAAGGTATGAAATAAGTTCTCCGCTCCTTATTTTACAAAAAAAAAAAAAAAATTGCAACATTGAACACAGTTAAAAAAAACTGCTGACTGCTTTCACGGCTGCCATCAATATGAAGAAATAACATTACCGGACTCCCATTTCGAATCTGAAGCCATTACCACCATCAGAGCACCAATCAGAGGACAACGCCATCCAATCAGGAACCAGCATCCACCAGCAGTTTGAGAACACCATCCAATCAGGAACCCGCCCACACCAGCAGTTTACTTAAATACCAGAGCGACCGGAACAGCTCATCAGTCGCATCGAAGTCATCCACTGATGATATCAGCCGCAGAGCTTGACTAAACGTCTGGATTTTCTTTCCCATTTCGGCCAGGGCCAATAAGCCCGGAAATATTATTTCTTTATATTGAACACAGTTTATTGCCTCCATTCAATAATTCTTTAATAACTCTTTGAAGCTATTTTTGAAGTCTTTGAAAGTGCTTTTCTAACATTAAAATACTCTTTGAAATATCTATGAAATCATGAGTTTTTTGAAATGAAAGTCGAAAGAAAATATCTCCGCATTAGAAAAAAGTTTCTATTTGGTGAAATATATTGGCAGTTTATTGATATAAAAATAGTGGTTATTAAAAGTTCATAGGATACGAGTTCATGGGCTAAATAACAGCACATATGGTGAAATCAGGCTCATTGTTTTATGCTTTGCAAATCCCGAGCGAATCTTGAAAATAGATATAAAAATAATGGCTATTAAATGTTCATAGGTAAAATCTGGAATAACCACTACTTCAACAGGTTGTAGGTATTTAAAATAGTTTACCAAAAGCAGTTACTTGCAATGGGTAAATAGCTTAAAGAGAGCTCTTGATCTTCATTGGGAATTGCTATAAATTGACCTAAGACCAGTCTAGCTGGGCACATAACCAGTTGTTGGTCTTCATTTCACTTTGTATTGGTATTGTAATTATATTGAGTCGTGAAAACTCTCTACACTGTTAAAACTACAGGTTGCGTTTGGCACCTGTCAGGGGTGAAACGCTTGTTCACCAGCGACACCCGATAGAGAGCCGAAATTGCACCCTTAGCAAGGGTGAAAAACTGACTCCCTTCACCCAACGTGCACCGTAGGTGAAAAGATGGTACCCTAGGTGAGAAAAATGGCACCTTTATTGCTTCCTATAGGGATCCCCCCCCCGTGTTGTGTGCGTTTTTGAATACAATTGTGTTTTATTTATTTTGATTTATATATACGAAGGCATTTGATCACATTTCAACTTTCGAACATAGTTTACAAGTGTTCATGACTTTAATTTGTCTGTTCGTGCACTAACTTTCTTATATTCACACTTGAATTGCTCAGTAATTAATATGTTGTTGACAATTTTTACTATAATCCGTACCGAAAATGAACAGGGAAGGTATTTATCAATCATTTACCGGAACAACCAGAAATAGGTAACATTAGATTAGAATCATAGGAAAATAAAAGCGTTTCATAAACGTTTAAAATTTTAATCGAGCGTAACTTATCAATACTTATTATAAGATTCGATATTTGAGTATCCTTATGCTAGATAATACTAATACTAATTTAAAAGCCCTTCTTTCCAATGTCAAGTTTTCCGTCAGATTAAAAATAAAAACGAGCAGATAACTACATTAGCTTCATGCAATAACGCCTGAGAAAGATACGTTAACCAAAACACGATGTGAAACTCATGAGTCAAACGCTAAGTGAGAGATTTCTTTTCACGCAGTTTTTTTTTTTTTTTCCTCCGCCTTTGCTGCTCTGTTCGTTTCCACTACATAATTTCATTGAGAAGAAATAGACTTGGTATATAGGCTGTTTACGTCGATGCATTTTTATTCCGGAATTAGCAATTCAATTATCAGCTGATTTAAACGTTTTTATTTTTAATGTTGTTGTTCAAGATAGTACTGATCGATAGTTTTAGGTAACAGTTTTGCAGGATATAAATAACAAGACATTAAATGTTTAATAAGGTAAACGGAACAATAAGAGTTGTCAACATACTTTAAACACTTTAAATATGTTCGAAAGTTCTGAGAGCTACAATATGATCAAATGCCTTTACTTACGCGAGATTTCGAAGATTAATCCACGAAATTTTCAGTTTTGTACTTCATTCAATGTGAAAGTAAATTTCGTTGCAACTTCCTTCGTTCGCCATTCAAACTGGAGTTGTCGCTGGACGATAAGTCAGAGCGCATGCGCAAGGAGTCGCTCTCCTATTGAATGGTCTTTTATCACTTTTGTTGACGTCGTTCACCCACTGAGGAACCAAAAGCACCTTAACGACACTTCCTAGCCTCTGTTTCACCCAGAGGCACCGTTTTTTCACCCTTGGGTGAAATTCTTTACCCCTGTGGAACTCCTGGTTTTAACAGTGTATGGAAATCTTAATAACTTTTGCATTTCCCTGTCAGGTTAGATTTTAAACAAGTAGTCATTTTCATGTTTACAAAATGTTTTATAGGAAATTTAACGACTAAAATAGTATTTTTGATTTGAAAAATATTTTCTCAAGTAACTCTTGTGTAAATTGAATCGTCTTTTTGCATTAAAATGAGCATTCCATTGAACTTTATGTAACTTATGTCCTTCAAGTTATTTTTCTCTGTCCTACTTTTAATTTGAGTTTATTTCACATTTTAAACTGGAGAAGAAATATATGAAGAGTACAGAGGAAACACCTTATTAGTCAACAAAAGCTAATTTGAGAAAATCACATTTGAATGTATGACTAATGGGATTTTTCCTCTACACAACCTATTTTCAATCAAATATTTCAGTTGACTTAATATTTTAGCTACCACTAAGATGGCATCATTATTCCTTTTCCTTGAAAAGACAGCTTGAGGGAGTTTCTCCCTGTACCCATCATATACGATTGTCAGTTATTAGCGACTGCTTTTTGAGAATGTCCTTTTTTCCTAATTACTTTCAGGTTTACTCTTGTACCACAGTCCTGGTGCTCCTGGGGCAGCTCGCGTTTCTAAGCTTGAAGTTCGAAGCGGGATACTTCGGCCACCCAGTCTACCCGATTGCAGCTTGCGTCTTGCCCTGCACATGTACCAGATGGAAAATGCCAGATTCCAGCTCTTGGTACAAACGGACAATGATAGAACAACGTGGGAAAGCGCACGCTTCTCTGGTGATAGTGCTCACAAGTAATTTATTGTTCAGTTTTGCTTAAATGTATATTAATCTTAAAATGATTGGATGTCGACCCATTTGAAAAACCTGAATAACATGGAAAATTCAGGCACATTTTTCAGACATGTGGAAAACCTGAAAAAATCAGGGAAACTTTCACTGCCTTTACTGTTTTTAATTGGAGAAGTTTTGTAATATTTCCATTTCAGGTAAGAGAGAGCAAATAGATTTTTGAAGTGAAACTTTTTATGCTAGAGTTCTAAAATTCTGATCCATAAGCATTTTGTGTGACGGAAGTGACATAGTTGTATTTTAATTGCTGCCAAAAACAATGAAAAATATGCATAAGTTCAGCCTTAAAACTAGTTTATCAACTTTTATTAATTATATTAACTTTATAACTATTAATATTTTTCAGTGTTTTTGGCAATAATTAAAAAGCGTATTTCGAGTATTCTTTAGCTTTCTCCTTGTTTATAATATTTTTTTTCATTAAAGTGACTCAATCTTGTTGCGAATATGCCTAAGTCAGGAGCAGAAAGAACAAGAGCGTGGCGTGAGATAAAACGCGCGGGTGAAAAAATAATTCAAAATTTAAAAAAAAAGAAAGTGTCACTTCTCTCGTTTGTCAGCACGACACACATTTTTTTTCCTGTTTTTGGACAATGGCTATAGGCTGCACGTGCATTTTATTTATATTTTTTTCTTAACTATGATCTCTCTTCAGTTATAGCAGTTATGAACTGTCTTCGTAGATTGTATTACAGTAGATTCCAACAAATCCGGATCGCAAAAATCCAGACTCCGGAAAATCCGGGTCGATAATCAGGATGTTTTTTTTTTTCTTTTTTTTTTTTTTTTTGAATAAAATACTGTTGCAATCCAAGCGATTCTTTCGCATCGCATAAATGATATAACTTTGGCTCTTCATATTTCAAAATTGAAGTCATTTATGATTCGGCCATCTCTCTCAAAAGTCAAGATTTTTGAATGCCTACTATTTTTTCTTTTTTTCTAGCTCAGTTTCAGGCATTGGGGTTTTCATACACTTTCCTAGGTAGGGGAATGTGGGGCAAAGTGAAATGGTTAAGATGACTAAGCATTTTCAAAATGAACAAATCAGAAATTTGTTTTGCGAATTACAGTACACAAAGAAAGAACATTGTACTTCATAATAAAAATTGCGTTGAAACTTTGCTATTTTTTTATTTTCGGTAATAAATTTGAGTCTCAAAAAAAAAAAAAAAAAAAAAAATGGAAAGTTTTCACTTTTTTTTTTCATGGGACAAAGTGAAAAATAAAATGTTTTTCTAATGAAATATTTCCTATTCGATCATAAAACATATTTTTGATCAAAAGTAACAGTAAATAAAAAGGTTGAATGAAAAAAATGAAAAAAAAAAAAAACCCGAATAATTAAATAAATAAATCAGTTAACATATGAAGAAAAATAAATGAACGAGTATAAAAGGGAATGAACAAGAAAATAAATGAATGAATGAATAAATAAGTGAATTACTAAATGAAGAAATGTAAATAAATTAATTAATAAATAAAAACGTAAGTGATTTTTATTGATTGAGTAAGTAAATGAAACAAACTATTTCACTTTGCCCCTATCCACTTTGCCCCGCATGTACTTGACTAATTAATTGCTCAGTTTATTTAAAATACAAATAAGCCTAATATTAACTAAATTAATACCGCATTGAATATTAGGGGATCTCAATTAATACTTAAAATGTTAATAAAAAGAACTGTTTCTTTTCATAGTAACAAAGTAACAAAAAAAAAATTTTTTTTCACTTACAACAAAATATTACAATATGAGTACCAATTTTTTAAAATTGCCTATATTACCAGATGCTTTAGTCTTCGGCGGTATTTTTTCCCTGACTGGAATATACTGCATATGGTACTATATAATTAAAATAATACCTGATAGGTGGAGCTAAAAGCAGAGTAAATATTTAACCATTTCACTTTGTCCCGCTATTTCCCTTTTCCCCATGTTCCCCTACTTGTATTTGTTTGTTGACTTTTGTATTTAAGCGGCGTCAGTACCATGGGAACGCGAAATGTTAAATTACGAAACTTTATGTACCTTTTTCTCAAAAACGGATCATGATAGAAACAATTTTCACACTGTTTTCAAAAAATGTTAGACTCTACTAAAGTGAAAGTTTAAGGCAATTCTGTTTATATCAAAATTTTATAATTTTAACCAATAATTACCTTTTAAATGAAAAAAGACCGTTTTGACCATAAAAACATCTGTTTATTAAAAGTGTGAGTTCTAAAGCAAAAATTTCCCTTCAATGCAATTATGAGCATTTTAATAAAATGTGTTAAAAATCTCAAAGTAATTTGAATAGTAATTTTCTAGAAAAAGGAACAGGAGTTTCTAAAATTGACTTTTTGAGAAAATTGCGTTTGAAAGTAAAATTGAACGTACATTTTAATACATTCCTGTCTCATTAAAATTTAAATTAAGTTACTTTTAATCTCTACATAAAAACATAAATTCAGTGTCGCTTGAAAATTCTTGATTTGAATATTTTTAATGTATAAAAAGCTAAAAAATTAAGGTTTTAGGGTATCGGTTCCCCTTAAATATTATGCATATGAAAAATCGTAATTTATGAAAAAAAAATACTAGAATAATAAAAATATATAAAAAGAATTTCATGATAAATTTTGAAAAATTGAAAGCTTGTGTCAATCAACGATGAGTATAATAATTTGTAACTTTTTAATGATATTTTAAAACACACATTAACAGTTCGATAGTTGGAAATTTTATGTTGTCGGTATGAAAATTCAGGGGAAACTTGGAAAAGGCAGAGAAACTGATTGATCTGGAATAGATACCCTGATTTATTTATGGTATCAGTTGCATTAGAGGCTAGTTTAGAAATTGCAAAATGAATTAAAAGTAAAATTACATTCTTTTTAATATGCATCAGGACCGGTTTGTTACGGAAATAAATATTGTTATTTTCACTATAGACCAACTGCGTCATACAAGCATCAATCATTAGAAAAATTAGTTCATAAATTCACTCTTTAAAAATATTAATCATTTTCATTGAAACAGTCATTTTGAGCTCATTTTCAAGTTCGGAAAAAATTAAGTTTGTGAAATCAGATGAAACCTTTTATAGAGAGATATATGTAAGAGCTTTATGAAAAAAAATTGGTCCTGAAAAATAAAAATATTTTTAATAGTGTTTTATCCTCACTAAAGCTTCATTCCCTCACTAGTGCGGGAAAGACGAACTCACTAAAATTCGATTCTAGTAGTTACGTATAACTGATATTTGAGTTTATTCGCAAACAAATATTCTCAAACGAGGAAGTAATGACAACTCCTCCACTTCTCCCCCGAATGGTAACAAGACCTTCTCGGTTTTGGTGGCAGATATGGAGTGACTTTCCGTCGCCGTCCAACGAAGAAACCCTGAACAACAGCTGACTTGACTGAAATTTTGACAACACAAAATACAGCAACACCATCAAAATCAACATTTTCCGTACATAATTAAGGTTGATTGTAATTTGAAGAAAAACATATAATTTTTTTTAAGTACAATTTTGAAGAGAAAATGGTGTTACTTCAAAAACATAAATAATAAGGATAATTAATTACAAAATGATTAAAAGTTATTTAACATTTTAGAAACGACATGCTTTTCAAAAACAATCTTGATTTGAGATAAGAATGATTAAAAATATAATGATGCAGTAACAAAGTCGTGATCAGTATAGAATGTCACAATTGGTAATATGGTCATAATCAGTAAATTGTTGGCTTTAGTAAATTGGTGGAAAACATAACTCGTCTTTTTTTTTTTTTTTTTTTTGAATTTCATTAAAGTAAAAGTTTAGGAGGAAAACAAAAATAACAATACCTGTTCACAAAAAATTTAAAATTCTTAGACCCTATATATTTATTTTTCTTTATTTCAGTGAGGGTAAGAATAAAGATTTGTGCTTCTAAATAAAATAGAGAAGGTTTTAAACATTTTTAAAAAATTTTAACATTTTTATCACTAAAACAGTAAGTTTTCCAGTTTGAGTCGGTATAGCGAGGAAGTAATGAATGATTATTTACTTTTCATACATTATTTTATTTGACAAGTAAAAACAGAGTCGGTAGTCAATGGCTTTCAAGTTCTAAGATTCGGAGTCAAGAGTTGAAGTCGGCCATTTTCCCTCATAGTCCGCTATTATGCCAAGGCTGTGGTGTCAGTGTCGGAATAGTAGGCTCTTAAAATTCCCGTTGTTGGAGTTGGCAAGTTAACCTCCGACTCCCCATCCCTTTTTTTGAGAGCATTTTAATTCTCTAAAGTAGCATTTTTTTTTTTTTTTTTTTTTTTTGAGAATTGAATATGTAATTCAGTTTATTATGGAAGTAAAAATTTTATGTCTTTACTCTCCTCTCATTTACTTATAGTTCCTGGTTTCTTTTCAAATATTTTGTTCATTTAACTGTTTATGAAAAAATCGTAAAATTCTCATTTTGACATTTCTTACACTGAAAAAAAAATCAGTACTACTAGAAACTCTTTAGGAAGTTGAACTTTAACTAAGTTTTCTAGTCACAATACAGCTTCTTCTTAATAAACGTTGCCAATGTTATTTAAGAAGAAGCTTTATATTTGCTAGAAAAGTCTATGGAATGCCAGTTACCTAGAGGTTTTTTAGTAGCACTGCAGTTTTACTTTTCTTCACTTTTTTTTTTTTTTTTACAGAACAGTAGTTACTCATTGTTTTAGTGTTGGATTTTATTGTGATAAACTTGTCAACCTATCTAACTGATACACTTTAAGAAAAACTGCAGTTAAAAAAGTTTATGGAATACCAGTTTCCTAGAGGTTTATTAGTAGTGGTGCAATTTTTTTTGACAGTGTAGGAGTTGCTCATTGTTTTACAGTGTTGGATTTCATTGTGATAAACTTGTCCACATACAAAACTTTTACACTGTAAAAAAAAAAAAAAAAAATGTAGCTAGAAATGTCGATAGAATATCAGTTCCCAAGAGGATTTTAGGAATGCTGCATGTTTTTTTTTTCTTTACAGTTTAGTAGCTCTTCATCTTTTTTTTTTTTTAATGGGATTTATTGTATTTTTTTTTTTTTTATAACGACGCAGCTTCTTCGTAAGCAACATTGACAACGTTACTTAAGTAGAAGCTACACGGTAACTGTAAACCTTTATAGAATCCCAGTTTCCTAGAAATTTTCTAGCAGTTTTTAAACTTTTTTTAAGTATTTTTTTTTAATTATTTTTTTATTGTGTAGAATATTTGACACTTGTTTTTTTCAATCGTCTTTTGGTTTAACCCCCAGTTTCGCCGACATCCGAAACTCCCCTCCCCCCTTAAATATATCAAAAGGTATGATTGAAACTGAAAAACGGGGGGGGGGATTTCATGTCGGGGAAACTGGGGGGGGGGACACTTCTTTTTTGGGTGACAGAAAATGGATATTTTTTTTCTTCTTCCTATTTCGGCTCACTACTAATTTTATTAATTGTTTTATTGCTAAACACACTCTTGAACTATTTCACATCATGGTCTGAGAAATAAAAAAGCATATTGAAGTTGTGAGATTCCGGGATGTTGAGCCATGGTCTGAGTGTTTTTTCCCCGAACTTTTCGACCGCATCTGCGGCGATCATCTTCAGTGCTTACGTGGTCGAAGCTTCCAGGGAAGCGACTTCCTTACAACTGATGCAGATTTCGAAGTGTTACTATTTATGTGGGACGAGCTAGCTTTCCCTTCGTTTAGGGTCCAGGATTGGCTCATGAACGTTCGTCCTTGTTTCATTCAGACCTTACACTCAGACCACGGCACAACAGCCCGGAATCTCACAACTTCATTGACACCGGCCTTGAAAGCCTACATTCTTACAAAAAAAAAAATATTGTTTTAGCAACTTGTTTTCTTTACTTATACCCTGCTCATCGATTGCGTATAAATTTTTGTGTGATGAAGTGTGATTTCTATTGTAAATATAAGCATATTTTCTTCGAAACTTTATTTATATTTTTGTTAAGAAAAAAAAAGCGAATGTAATATACCATGCTTTTTTATTGACTTCTTTAGGTGGGAGTCTCAATCTTATCCCATCGGTACAGTAAGCCAACCCCTCAGACTGGTTCTTGAAATAACGTTTCATCCACCTTTCGCCGATCCATCTCATCTTGCTCTTGATGATCTAGCCATCACTGATTGCTACAGCAGTAAGTTACGTTTCTTCTTCTTTTTTTTTTTTTTTTTGATTTTTAAAATAACAAGTAAGCGTAAGGTTAAGACCATGTAATGTAGGAAATGAAGTCCTATTATGAATACAATCTAAATATTTATGGGTATTTGTGATGTTAGTTCCGATGTTGGAACGATTAGAAATTTTAGTGCAGTAAGAAAGGTGCAGTTAGAAATTTTAGTGGCGTAATGTGTCCCCCCCCCCAACTTGGGGGCGGGGCAGATTACGCCATTGAAATAGTTAGAGGGGTGTTTTATGGGTATGTTTCTCTTCTTGAGTGAGGAACTTTCGCTCAAGTTAGGTTTTTGTGGTGTTTGAGGGGTTCACCATTGCTTTTTGGGGGGGGGGGAATGATGAACAACTGTCAATAAGAAAGCCAAAATACTGATCCTGTTACTCTTGAAAACCCTATGTAATTGCATGACGCATTTAGTATCAAAACAAGGACAATCCTATTGTTTAAACTTTGCAAGAGAGACAAAAGGCAATCATGGGTTGAGCAGTTTTTCAAAGAAAACCAGTTTTTGACAGCAATTTTGACCTGATGGAGTTGCATATGTTTCAAATTGTTTTCTAGCTCTGATAGTATTCACAAAAAAGTATCAAATATGGAAATAAAACAACTTTTGAAAATTCATGAATTGTACTAGCTTTGATACTAATTATAAACGCCTGGTATAACTACTATATGTAACTCTGCAGTTCAGATATACGTAAGTCCGACTGTGGAAATTTGGTGCCTGCCAATCATTTCAGAAACAAGTCCATTCTTAGTGTATGGTGCTGAATATAGGTACAGTAAGATAGGACGTGTGCCATGCTTACGAATTTAGCGACATTTTGGTGATAGCAACATATTTTTTAAACAAGTAGGTAAGGGTCATTCTCCAGAAAACGTAACTTTTGAACGCGAATATTTTTCAATTTCGAAACCTTTTGTTTTCTTTTTTTAATTCTTACATGAAAGTGCTACCTACTAGAAGTAACCATAAAAATTGGCCAGCTAAGTTCCAATTATTTTTCTCATAAACAAAAAAAATTAAAATACCTTGTTCACAGAAGAAAAAAAAAGAAATTTTTTTTAATGTTTAAAAATTGAGGCCAATTTAATATCAAAGTAGTAATTTTGTTAATTATGCAAATAATAAGTTACTTTAATGATTAGTGGGAATTTAATACTAAGCTCTCTTAATTAAAGTACGACTTAATTAGTAGTTATCGTTTTAGTTCAAATGTGTGTTAAAAATAGTATTTAGTATATTTGGGAATATACTGGCAATTTATAATTGTGATAGAATGCCTAAGATAGATGTATTTAACCTCCATCATTTATTTTCCCTTCACAAATAATGACATTGATGTGGTCTGTCACGTAGGTGAGATTCACGAAGGTGAGGAATTTTCCATTAATATAAACCTAGTGGATACATTTTTGAGGGAAATATGTTTTTTCCTCTTTGCGACATTCTGCACATGTCAAGCATATGAAAACATGTTCACTTCTTTTCTTGCATTAATTTACATCCCTGAAATTTGAGTTCACGGAGGTAAGAAGTCAGAATAACCACACAAAGTTTTTACAGCAAAATCTATTTCCTTGTTTTTCGACAAAAATCTCACAACTTCAACTATGGCTGAAAATAAACAAGGGGGTTCCCTTGTATCATGGAAAATAAAATTTGATGTCATTACTGTCACGTGTTAATGAGGAATGGCATTTTAAGTTTGGGTAATGCAGGTGAGCATTTTTGGTGTGACATGACTACTTAGCCTAAACAAAATGAACTAAGATACAATATTAAAAAATTAAATATACTTAAACAATTAGTATTTGAGACACTTGTGAAAGGAATAATAAATATACTATATATATGTATACTTTTAATTAAACGAGTTATTAAGCAACATAAACAGTCACACCGGGTATGTGACATGCCACGAGGTGAGAGTTCACATGTTGTATACCAAAAATATACTAGAATAAAAATTATAATTAAAAAATTTTTTGGAAGGTTTAATGAGCTATATTTTTGATGAAATTAAAAAGTATTGTTAAATGAATTGTTCCTTAAAGTTTTTTCTGTAAAATGCGTGTGACAAAAAAGTTACACTTTTTGAAGAATGACCCATAAAAGAGGAAGAGAAATTCTAGTCCTTTCATGCTTTCTAATATTAAAAAAAAAAGCATCTGAAAAAAAAGCTTGTTATATTTAAGCGTTTTTGGACCTTTCCGCTTAAAACTAAATAGGCTATATAAGACGAAAAAACAAGGAATTTTAGCAAATCATTCGAAATTTACCGTCTGCGAGATTTATTTTATTATTTGAAATTGTTTTTAAATTGAGACTGCAAAAAACAGCTTTGTGTGAAATAAATGAATTCCTAATTTATCGTTTGCCGATTGAAGAAGGTTTATTATAAAGAATGATGTACGTAGTTTCGATGACTAATACTTAGGATTTTTAGAACTTAAGATTTTTAGATTCAGATTGACCTCCTTTTGAACTCAAGATTTTCAGAATCAGTTGAATTTAAAGAGAAATGTTCCCTTAATAATATATTTTCGTTATATGATGATTCTAAATTGAAATATTTGAATTGCAGCAATTACTGCATTGAGCTGGCATAAAAGTAAAATTACAAGTTTTGCGTTCTTTATTGCAACTCTACTTAGGCCAATCTGTTCTTTAATTTTCCTCTGCGTAGCCCATCTTTATTAAAATGGACATTACAACCTTGTACTACGCGATTTGTAAAAAATGATTTGAAATATTTGTATAGTAAAAAATACGTTTAATACATAGGGCGTCGACCAAGCGGGGAATGTACAGGACGTCAATTTCAGTGTCCAGATGTTCCCCTGTGCATGGAACCATCGGATATTTGTGACATAACGGCGGATTGCAGAGGCGGAGAAGATGAGAAGCAAGATTGTGGTGAGTTAACATTTTCTTGTTTTAGATAAAAGCGGTTATTTTTTTTTTTTTTTTTTTTAAAGAGTTTTATCTTATTTTGAAAAAAAAAAGAAAAAAATATTAATTTGAATTTTTGACATCTTGAATTCAAATTATGTTTTTCGTAATGATGAGCGTGTGTGTGTATGAATGCACGTGTGTGTTTGTGTAGGCGCATGTGTGTGGGTGCGTGTGTGTGTGTGTATGTATGCATGTGTGTGCGTGTTGTGTATGCAGTGCTGTGCGTGTACGTGTGTGTGTATGCAGTGCTGTGCGTGTACGTGTGTGTGTAGGCGTTCGTGTGTGTGTCTGTGTGCAGGCATGAGTTTGGGTATGTGTATGTGTGTAGGAGTGTGTGTTTGTGTCTGTGCGCAGGCATGAATGTGTGTATGTGTGTGTATGCGTGTGTGTGTGTGTGTAGGATATGGACGCAACCTGGAGACGGTTTTCGCAAGAGGAGCAACATCGTAAAGCCGGTCGACGCGACGGTGGCGCTGGCAGAGGGTGCTGGTGGGAAAATAAAATGATAGGAATTCAAAACACTCAAATGAGAACAACAAGCAATCGTGATTGTTAAAAAAAAAAAAAAACGGCTGCACAAAAATTCAATTAGAACATTCAGTTTCATAAGGAAAAAAAACTACTCAGAAAAAAAATCACTGATTTGAGTAGCCAAGAAATGTAAGCTAAAACAATTGAACTGTCCATCCACTATAATATTAAAATCTGTTCGCGTCCGTCTGTCTGTCTGTCTGTCTGTCTGAAGATCGATCTTCTCGAGAACCACTGCGCATCGGGAGTCAAACGAGATACTGATCAATTTGAAATTTTCCAAAGAAAACAATAGGACCAATCTCATAATTGTACGACTTTAATTAGCGGAGATATTAATTAAAACGTTAATTAACATAACGCTATTTAGGAATTTTTATTTCTTTCCTGTTGCCATTTTGCATATGGGTGAGCAAATAAAATTCTAATAATTGTGTCAAAAGAGATTTTTTTGGCTGCTGTCCAAATCTTAAAACAACGTTTCCATCTAGAATTTCATTTTTAATTAGTTTAAAATTGGTTGCTCTATTCGGACATTTATCGTCTGTCCTTTCTTTTTTTTTTCACATTCAACGTTCTTAACTCTTTTCAGCATATGAAAAATGTTTCTTTAGTAATGTTAATTGATTGAAGTGTAAGTTTATCATTCACCGGCCTCATATTTTGGTACCTTTAGGATGTGTGACTAATTATGTTTATTTTGTTGGACTTTTTTCCGTCACATGGGTGAGTTTTCGAATTGTAATAAATCTCTTTTTCCTTCCTGTTTCGATTTTTGCAATACAGTTTGTATCGTTAAAAGAACACGTTAAATTAAGATTGTTTGGATTTCTTTAAGTGAAACAGAGTTGAACAAAAAAGATTGTTTTTAAGGATTTTAACTAAAGCTTAATTGGAATCTGATGGCTTGATATTAAATTAATGCTTATTGGTATTTAATAAGTCTTGGTGCTTTAGTTTCACGTAATCAACAAAAAAGTGTGTGTCATTTTATGTAAAAATCTGATTGTAATTGTACATAAATATTTCAGATATATTCTATCAGATTTAATTCAGTTTAAAGTGAGCACATATTATAGTTGAGAATGCATATATTTTCATCTTTTGTGCTAATTGAAAATACTCATAACTTGTATTATTGATAAATATGATTAACGTTAAAGAGGTTTTTGCCAAAAATATGCTCTACTGGTGTTTTGCAAACCTTGCATTACGCGTAATTATTTACTCCTTAGCGCTTTAGAAACTGATGTCAGAATAATACAAAAACATCAATTGAAGAGCTCTTTCATTTTTTAAGTAGCCCGTGCAACGCCGGGCACGCAGGCTAGTTTGGAAAAAAACTGATAACTGAAAAAAATACAATTAAATTACGCAAGTAGAAACGTGATAATCATATGAGCTGATCTTATCATAGAATGCATTTTTTACCCGTAAATGCATTCTATGATTACCCGTAAATGCATTCTATGATATGCCTAAGATATGTTTCCCATATTTTGGAGTTTAATATTTGAAAAATAAAAATAAAACTGGGATTGTTGTTAACTCGCGCAAAGAGGTCACCTCCATTTTTTAAAATTAACGATGTCGTTCAAATGAACCTGTTCAATGTACAGGTTAAAGAAATGGACCATCCTGTGATGAACGGTTCATTAGAAAGAACGACACTGCCATCTCCAACTCATTATTCGAGTAAACGAACTAGCTGTCAATATTTCCCGCTTTTAAATTAATGTTAAAAATCATTACCCTTCTGCAAATGTAGTTTTACAACAAAACTTCGTTCTTATGGTGAAGATTTCATGTGTGTGACTTCTCCTACAGAAGAATGTTTAGTCTTTTTTTTTTTTTTTGAATTCTTATAAATAAATTATGTAAGAAAAGTGTTGCTTGTAAGGAGACTTCCAGTAATTAGAATAAAACACTTTTTTCGACAAAAAATATTTCTTTCACTCCGAATTTTTCTTTATAATCTTTACTAATAATAAAGCTGAAAGTCTCTCTGTCCGGATCTGTCTCTGTATGTCAGAATCTCTGTGACGCGCATAGCGACTAGAACGTTCGTCCGATTTTCATGAAATTTGGCACAAAATTAGTTTCTAGCATGGGGGTGTGCACCGCGAAGCGATTTTTCGAAAATTCGATGTGGTTCTTTTTCTATTCCAATTTTAAGAACATTTTCCCGAGCAAAATTATCATAAGATGGACAAGTAAATTACGAAATTATCATGACGTGGAACCGTAACATGCGTACAAGCCAATTGGCGAGAAAATTCACCATACATTATTTGTAAATATATAGGTGAACGAAAAGACCTTTTAATTTCTATTACGGGCAAATCCGCGCGGGTACCACTAGTATCGAATAAAACGCAGGTTTGCCGAAATTAATATTTTATAAGCTGTATACATAAATGTATATTCTCGTAAATAAAATGTTGTATTTTTTAATTGTTCAAAGTAAAGGTTTTCACAATTACCAATTGAAAACATTTGATGCTAATGATCTTCTGAAACAGCATCTTAAGGCATCCAACAGTAAATAAGAGTTTTCATAAGTACGCTATTAAACTCTTAGTTGTCGCTTAAACGTTGTTTATATTCATCTTTCGGATTTTCTTTTTTACTTCCCTTTACAAAAAGGAAGTATTGTATTCGCGAAAAAAATTTTACTCAAAAATCGACTTTAATTTCCATTTTACTCACCTGCGAATAATTCTAGAGTTTTTTTTTTTTTTTTTCGACTCGACCACACGTGAATAAGTGCCTAAGAACATATAGACACGCGAAATATCCATAATGACGATTCTCGAGGTAATTACAACGAATTTTCTCGTGACGTCTGTATGTCCGTATGTGCGGATGTGCGTATGGCGGATATGCGTATGTGTGGATATGCGTATGTGCGTATGTATGTCGCATAACTCAAGAACGGTAAGTCCTAAAAAGTTGAAATTTGGTACGTAGACTTCTAGTGGGGCCTAGTTGTGCACCTCCCCTTTTGGTTACATTAGGGTGTTTCTAAAGGGGTCTTTAACCCCTTTTTGTGGGGAAATCATTGTTAATTTCGATGTAAACTCAAGAGGTGTTATAATTTGGCGGACACTTGGCGATATATCGCAAGTTTTTTCGTCGCCAACTTGGCGACAAATTTGGTGATTTTTTAAAAAAATTGTTTCACTTTGGCCACTGTTGGTGATATTTAGAGAGTAGACTATTGAATCACATTAAAATTGCCAGTAATGGGGAAATGACATTAAATTGGAGTAAAAGGAAGTCATGTGATGCACACATCAGCTCGTTGAGATAAGTTCTCCACTTATTACAAAAAGTTTTTTTTTAAAAATCGAGAAATATTTAAACTAGAAGTAACCATCATGCGTAGCAGTTTTATTTGTATTTTTTTCTACACAGTATCATTTATCTGTGGAACATTGCCACCAACATTTTAGAAACTTAACCCTCATTTCATTGCAGATAAAGTAAATCTTTTCAAAGGCTTTGAAGTAGCTTAAAAAAAAGAAAAGTCACAAAAAACGTATTTGAAACAGGTCTGTGGAGTAGGAGAGAAAATGATCGGCTTTTGCTCCCACTCTGACTCCTTTACCCCCAAACCAGTCCGATTCCACGACCCGAGCTCTTATTTTTATACCTTTCACCTCAAATCACGCTTACTGTTAACATATCCTGACTTTATATTTATATATATAACTTACTCTAAAAAATCGTTTGACGCAGTAAAGCCCTCAAGGGCTCTTGCGCCATTAAAAATAAATAAACCAAAAAAAACATGACCCGAAGCCCTAGCACAGTGAAGGACTCGGAGGGAAAATTACCGACTTCGAATCATTTACCCCAAAAACAGTCAAATTCCAACTCAGCGTCCCCGACACTAATTTACTTCAAAATCTGTTCAACTCTGACTTCACGACTTCGATTCCGCAGCACTGATTTTAACGAAATGTATTAAACATTAGTGCAATAATCAGCACACTGTATTACAGAAAGAGGATTTTACGAATAAAATAACAAACTGAAAGAGAAAAGTATCTGCTACCTAATATCTAATTTTAAATGTTAAAAGCAACAATTTGAAACATTTTCATTTTTTGTAGAAGTTGTAATTTTATGAAATAAAAACCAAAGTGCGGCAAAAATCTTTTAGGAGCCATGTTGCACTGTATTTTCGTGTAAACTCTGAGGAATAATTTGTCTAATGCCTACTCGTAAAGGGCCATTCCACGAAAAACGGTAATTTTGCCCCGCACATGACGCCTCATATATTTCATTAAAAATAATACTTAAAATATTAATGAACAATTTTTTTCTGCTTAACAAATTTCAAACTTACGTATGATTTCTGAAACAAAAAAATTTGTCATTAACCTTAAAAATTATTATTTTCTAATGAAATATATAAAGTGTCGCGTGCGGGACAAAGTGTTGACATTTTTGTGAAATGGCCATGGAATGTTTTCCTGGCTTCTAAAATTTTACTTCTGTTTTCAGTCACTCTATATGTTGCTTTTGTGTCTTTTCCAGATAAATTGCTCCCAAGCGCTTCTTGTACATTTGAGTATGGAATTTGCGGCTGGAATAATTCAAGAACTGGAGGAAGCCAATGGATCCTCGGACGAGGAGAGACTCCCAATTTTCGTACTGGACCTTCTCACGACCACACATATCAAAATGAATCAGGTAAAGTTTTATTTTTCGCCATCTCTCTCACGTTACTATGATCGGTTTTTGTGAAAAGTTGAGGAAATAGTTAGCTAAAAGTCCGTACTTATTTTCTGAAAAGGTTCATGCTTTTCAAGTTAAAGAAGTAACATTTGTGCATTATTACGTAGTCTTTCACTAATGTTACTCTGTTGCACAAAGATGTATATGTTACGGCCAAAGCCAAAGAAGTTCGGCCAGTTCGCGAAATGGCTGGCCAATTTGCGAATTGGCGAAGAGGTTTGGCCAAAGCCCGAAATACTTGCAATTAATATTGTATTTTCTACTTTGGCTGGCCATTTCGCGAAGTGGCCGGGAATCCTTGGCCAAAGCCCGAAATGACTATATTGGATTTAAGATTGACACATAACAACACATCTGTCGCTTCCAATGTGACGTCGTGGCGTGCAATTGGTAGAAACTAGAAAGGGGGTGCTCCAGGGCCGCCGAGAGCCAAATCGTGCCCCTTGTCAGTTTCGTCACCAAGCCCGTCTCCCCCAATAAAAGCAGTAAAATTTATACTGTACTTTGATTCCGAGTCGAGCCCCTAGTTTTCGACTAGGGTGACATATTGGCACCTCGTCGGGCTTGGAGGGTGCTACCACGTCCCTATGAACGTCCTGCCAATAGTTATTCAAAGCTTCGACGTCGTTTTTCTAGGCTTTAGTTCTTCAACTGAGCTATGAGTATGAATTTCTCGTATTTTCTCTTCTTTATTTTTAGTTGAAATTATTTGCGATAGTTCATAAGGGTTCATTCAAGTATTGTGTGAGTATTCTTTGGTCATTTTGTACCCCTCCCCCCATCTTGTGAGAAAAAGTAAGCATACGTTATACCCCTTTCCCCTTTTGCTTGCATAAGATTTTATGACATTTTGTACGTCACAAGATGCTCTTTCCCCACGTTTTTTGTTGTTGCACTGCAACTGCTTCGTTATTTAATGCCTACCTAAGAATTTCTGTGACCGCTCTCCTCTTGTCAGAGAAAAGGGAGACCCTTTGGTCTCCCCTTTCATGTTACATAATACTTGACCAGTCACAGCTGAGGTTAAACCTAAGGCCGTGTTTTTCAACCTATCAGTGTTTGTGACACAAGTTTTAAATATAATTTTCATTCCGAAACCAAAACTAATGACAAGCAAGGAATTTAATGCGTGATTCCCTCCCCAGAATTCTATTTAAAACCCCTCTATCACCCAAATTTCCACAAAACCACATCTCAGAGAAAATCTCTAAGTCAAAATCAGTCATGACTAAAAAATTAGCTGAAAAGTAGAAATACAAATCCAAATACAGCAACTTAATCGTCGGCAACGCAAGTTTTGGAAGTGACTTATTGCACGAATAATATAGACTTGTTTCTATTTAGAAATTTATTATGTAGTCATGTCTGATTTTTTCCCTTGAAATATATTTTGTCGGAAACAAATGGTTTGAGATTTGAGAAGCTACAAATGTTTTCTTTTTATTTTTCTGCTTTCAGCTGCGAAAATTTGCCAATTTAAAAACAATATAGCGAAGGGGGGGGGGGGGAATTTAACATGTTTTGCGCCGAGTCCGTGTGATTAGTCTGTACCCACAGGCTATTCACACCGTTGCTTTGGTGCGATAGCCATTTCGATAATCTTTAGAGTATTTTTATTAATTACGAACTATACCCGCATGACAATGCTCGTTCTGAGAGTTTGAAGGAAGTTACTTGAATAAATGAAAATTCTCCCCCCTTCCATCTCTGATGCAAAATAATGATTTTCTTATACTAAAATGTGTACGTTCTTTAACCCCCCCCCCCCAAAAAAAATGATAATAATAAATAAGAAATCTGCAATTTAAAATATTTTGATAAATGGAAAATACATTAAATTAAATAAACAGTTGCTTTAAAATGTAAAATAATGGAAAAAATTCTGTAGTTTCTTCATCCAAACTCGTCAAGTAACCACCCTTACCGTAACCCAATCGATTTGAAAGCGAAGCGAACTCCGATCGATTAGTGATACAACCTTTCTTACGAAAGCGTTTAAACGATAATCCCGCTCTCTCGCCTTCCTCGCAGAAAAAAATGATAGTAATTAAAAACACATTGTATCTAGAACAAAAAGAAAATCTCGCTCGTCCATCCCCCGTAGAAAAAAAAGAGTTTGGCTGAAACAAGCTACGCAATTTATATAAATGATCATTCCGCATCCTCAAGAAGAAAAAGTTTTGAATTAAAACTCGCATTGCAAATACAGCGAGACGAAAAGAAAATCAATTAAAATGCATACAATCAATTTAACCTAAAATAAATGCAGTAAAACATGTGTCAAAACGTTTAAGGAAAAAAAAAATTGAAAAAAAAAATAGAACCGACTTCAAAATTGCTCTAAAAAGTGAAAAATAATTTTATTCTTTAAACACCATCGATAATGCTTTTAAACATAATTTTTGAAGTTGGCGCAAAAACAAAACGTAAAATCCAGTGTAACCATGCTTCGTTCATATTTTTTTCAGAAAAAAATTCAAAGTTACGAACGAAACATTTATATCGTTATTCAAATATGTTGTCATCAATGCATAATTTATGTGATAGTGAAGAAACTGGGCCTGTTAAATTTATAGTTGTAGTTGAGTTATGACTGTGAATGATTTTATCTATCGTTTTTGCGCCAACTTCAAAAATTATGTTTAAAAGCAATATCGATGGTGTTTAAAGAATAAAATTATTTTTCACTTTTTAGAGCAATTTTAAAGTCGGTTCTATTTTTTTTTTTCAAAATTTTTTTATTTCATTCTTTTTAGTGTAAATGTAGATATTTCAGTAAAAGTTAGAAGTTACCTAGTAAGAAGTTCGGCTCTATATCACTGTATTGCTTTAGAAAAGCCTTTATTCAAAATTATCACTACAATTACTATTAATGTTATATGGCACCAAACTTTTATAACAATGAGTTTCATATTGTCGCGTAGATGAAGATAGCGAAGACAATGTGAAAGCCAAATGAAGCGAATACTCGTTAGTCTCAACTCGAGATCTTTATTCAGAACCACGAATGAACGTTACATCTCCTTATATACAACTTGAGAAAGTGCTGGAACTTTCCAGACTTGGAAAGATACAGAAATTAATAGAACATTCGAGAAAATACGGGAAACAGTAGAAACGAAATTTTAGTAAAATTCACTTTGTCCTAGTCGGGATTTGAACCCGGGTCGCTCGTGTGGGAGGCGAGAATTCTACCACTGAGCTACCGTTACCCACGGGTGAAAAGTGCGAACTTCGCTACAATATCATTTAATAGGGAAATCGCATAAAATGTACTGTTTTTTGCCCATAACTTTTTTTCTAAAGAACAAATATGGTCAAACAAAGTAATGGGACCTAAGTTGAGCCATCCCCTCTCCATTAAAAAAAGAATAATCAAAATCGGTCACTAGGTGAGACGCTATGAGTGGACAAACAAAAAAAAAACATACATACGGTATGAACTGATAACCGCCTCCTTTTTGAAGTCGGTTAAAAAAGAAAGAATTAAAATAAATACCGTGGCAATAAGAACAACCTTTTCCTAAATGTTAAAAAAAAAAGTAAATAAAATATGCTCAATTTTCTAGATTCCTTTCTCTTCCGAAATATTGATTCATAAAAATTCGAACTAAGGAAAAAACAATGTTAAAAATAAATTTAAAAAAATATAATGACATTCATGTATAAAATATTAGTAAGGACATGATGTGGGGGATTTTCGACAAAAAGCGGCATTAAAGAAATGTCTCTTTAAATAATATTAACAACAAAACTATTTTTTCTTAATATTTTTCTTAATGAGCCCTTAATAATGAGGATTTGCAAAATAATTAAAACATTTTTGAAGCGATATTTATTGGTACAATGTGATCTAGGATCTTTAAAATTAGGTCTATGGAGCAGAAAAAGACTGGCGATCGTCCTTAATTCAATTTGCCTTTGCATTCGTACACTTTACACAACGCATTTATTGAAGATAATTCGCTCATTTGAAGAGCGCAAATGTAATCTTCCTCACGCGCAAGTGTAATCTTGATTTTCCTCTTCGTACTTTGGCCGATCGTCCATAGCCACTTCGCGAATTGGCCGGCCAAAGCCCGAAATGCAGAAAATTTCGGGCTTTGGCCGGTAAGCCTTCAGCAATGTTGGTCAGTTCGCGAATTGGCTGGCCAATTCGCGAACTGGCCGATTTCGGGCTTTGGCCGTAACATATACATGTATTTATTCATTTCTCATTAATTTCAATATACAGTGGAAAATATTTTTTCTTTTACTTTTTCTTTGTCTTTAAGATCACTCAAGGTTGGGATTTTTTTTTTTAAAGAAAAGTACTTTTTAATAATTATTAAATGAAAACATAAAAACTCGACGCCAAAAAAAAAAAAAAAAGCTCTACTTTAGAATGTTATTAAGTACTACTGAATAACTACACCATTGAAATAGTTTTATAATCGACACATATTTAGGACAAATCATAAATTCAAAAGCAGAATAGAAGATTCAAGAGTTGGGGCCCATTCCTATTTGACCAATCAAGGAGCCCCGTAAAATTTGAATGAGCCCCGACTGTTTATCCTTCTATTTTGCTTTTTAATTTATGATTTGTCTTAAGTGTGTACCGATTATAAAACTTTTTCAATGGTGTAGTCATTCAGTAATACTAATACCAGTAGTACCAGTGTAAACTACTGAACTTATATTCTTTCCTTTTTAGTTCTTTTGGTTTTTACGCAGACTGGTTTCTGTTTTGATTTAATAATTATATTTTATTTTACACTTTTTAGTTCCTTTAAATTGACTTATTTATTGTAATTATAATACAGTAAATTTATATCGTGAGGTTTATTAAGTAACTGGCGGTGGTCTGAACTACTGATTATTAGTCCTCTAGGGATCTAACTAGGCTTAAAGCTACATATGCTTGACCTTTGGCAAAAATGCGCGAACTTAAGTCAACCACAGCTATATAAACAGCCATGATGACGCGAGCTCGGAAACGTCGTCAGTCAAATATTTCTCGCAAAAATTTAAAAAAAATCGACAAGAAAGTACACGTCACGAAACTCATTCCCGTGAATCAAGACAAAAACAAACGCAACATGTTAGAGATGAAAATCGAATTAGTAGATTTAGTAAAGAAAAAATTCAGGCAGTGAAAACACTACCTGCATTTATCGCACGCTGTGTCCCGAACTTACAATATAGTGACTGTTGTTGATATGGTGAATTTTAATTATTGTCATGTGTTTAGTGAAATTTCCAAGATTAATGCAAATCGATTGACGTAAGAATCATCAAAATTGGAGAAGGCGTTTAGGCTCTACAACGCCGTATAGGAATAAACATACATACATAGACTCATAAAAACATTACCCTCCTTTGGTCGCGCACGTGCAGTCGGGTAAAAAACAAAAATCTATAAAAACACAGTTCGCAAATAAATGCAGCATTATTTAACGTGTTCACAATACGTCCAATGATCAACTACTTAAAAATGTAAAAGCTTTTTGAGGGTAATAGTTGAATCATGGTTTTGTACTTTGTGTGTGATATTGTTTGAAAAAATGTTGCTTAATATACAATTTTAGCCCAAAAAATTTAAAAATGTAGTTAGGTTGTATTTGATATACTTTTTTTTTTTTGATAAATGTTTATTCATATTTTGCGGCCGAAGTCAATGAAATTGGAATGAGTTAAAGCGAGTTCCATCTAGAACCGCAAAGCTTGCTAGCGGTTCTAGACTAAAGATAATTAGTTCTATTATAAGTGCTTTAGTCTAGAACAAAATAAGGAATAAACGCAGTGCTGTGTAGTTATATTTCTATATCTCCATCTAAAAGAAAAAATGCTCATTGTTATTGATTGATATATAGATCGACATCTACACTTATATTTAAAGTGCATAAAAACAGAGCTCAAGAACCAAACAAATGAAATTTCTTCCCTGATTCTAAAAATTAAAATAAAATATATGGTTAAAACGATGATTTTCTTGAAATTCTTTAAGCTTTTTGGCACACTTCTTCTCTTTCTGTTATAAAAGACAGAAGAATTGAAAAACTGTTGAAATAAATATTCTTTTCTTTGTTGAAAAAAGCAGTAAAAAGTAATTTAAAAACTCCGTGTATTGTTATACAAATATGTTGGAAATGCTCTTTGATCACAATTTATGAAAAAAAAAAACTTTCCCATCTTGATTCAACTAACACGAAGTTCTTTCAAATAGGAACCTACTTGATGGCAAGCTTTGAACCCGGTCGTAACTTTGGAAGGAGTACTGTTTTCACCAGTCCGTGGTTTCCAGCTCCTCCCTCCTATCACAGAAACATACATTCAGCATATTATAACAGCTGTCAGGTAAGAAAAGGCTCACTAGCGCAACTAGAAATACCTTCTGGAGTGTTTTTTTTTTAAATCAAAAATAGCTTCTGGAGGGGGTTTTCGGATGACAAATACCTTCCCCCCTCGCTGCACTACTGATAAAGGCTACCTCATCTCTGGGCACGAATTTATCACATTTCAACCAAAGATCTAATATGTTTTCATTTAGGAAGCACTGTAAAAAAAAAGCGTAAGGTAAACAAAGATTAATGGGTGTAACTTTGCACGAATACTGAAGTGTGTAGCATTTATGTTTTAAAAACTCAAATTGTTGGAAGGACCTTTTCCTGTGGTTTCAGTAGAGTTCAAAGCGCATGCGTAAAGATCAGAATTGAAGCAGAGTAGATAAATTCTTATTAACGGGACGTAAACCGCAACCTCAGTAGCCGAGAGGTAAAAGTTCTTGCTTTACGAGTCTGTGAGATTCGCGTTCTCGGTTCGAAAACCACTCAGGTCATTTCTTCTCTTAGTGCAATAAAAATGTCTTGTTTGCATATTAAGAAAATATGAATTGTATATTAAAATGATGGGTGTATATTCGTTGTCAAAAGCATGAACTTGATAGATCGTTCAAAAAAGTCAGATGAAAGCTTAATTTTTGGTAATGTGTAACTTTTCAAGCAATTTCTTGGTAAGCATATAGAAAATTCTGGTGTAACCTTACACAGAAATGTGTGAGAAATGTGTGTTACGCTATAGTTACATTACCCAACCTTCCACAACAGAAGTGTAACTTTACACCAGTTGCATCAGTTAAGTTACTCCAGAACAGTGGAAGCAGGTAACTGCCACCGATTTTATGGAGTAAGGTTACACAAAATTTTTTAAAGACCGATGGGTTCAAGAGTTACTTTTTTGATTGAAACATTCGTATGTACTTATACATACTTTATATTAATTATGTTTAGACTTAAAAGCATAAAATTATGACGCATTTGGTAAATCCTATGTTTTTAAACATGCTCTTTCAGAAAAAAATACTTTTAAAATTTCGGAAACGACACCATTGCTAAACTGTCCCAACAACTAAGAAAACAATATAAAACACCGCAAACAGTATAATAATTATTTACTTAAATGATATTGATAAATGCCATTGACTAATATATCTGTCTAAAATTGTAGGTAAGGTTCTACTATCACAAATACGGGCAGAACATGGGTGAGCTGAGAGTGTACGGAATTACCGGTCCAGACCAAGTTCATGAACTATGGCGGAGTTTCGGTAACAAAGGCGATGCGTGGCGAAAAGCAACCGTGTCGGTGCAGCAGGAAAATAGCGAGTGAGTACTTTGTTGAACCGTCTGAAAAGTTAATTTTACCTTGTATGTACATCCATCTGTGTTATTTTTGCTCTTAGTGCTTAAAACTTTCATACAGAAGCAAACATTTAATATTTATAAATATGATATCTTGTAAAGGTTCTTACCATGGCAAAAGTCGCGAATATAGTAGACCCTCGTTTTACGCGGGAGTTACATTCCACGGAAATGCCGCGTAAATCAAAATCGCGTAAATTGAGACTTAAAAATATTGTCAATATAGGGATTAGGTTGAAAAAAAAAATCCGTTCTAGTGATAGATAAATATAATTATAGTTTAATGTGTACGTACTCCAGTACATACGCACAACATGCATAAAGAAAACATGAATTAGCTTAGTGCTTATAAAAAAAAAGAGAAGTTTATGTTATTCATTAGGCATACAACAAAATATTTTTTCTCTGTAGTTATTTGTGGGGCATTAACACTTCCATGATCACTCGCTTAATTTCTAGGACGGGATCTTCCTTCAGTAATAAATCAAAGATTTACCGTTATCCAGAAATGGCTCAAATTTTCAGTGTGAAAGCTTTTGGTTGTGCGTCATCGATGTCGATATCCTCATTGGTTTTGTTCTCCTTTGTCACATCTCAAAGTTCTTCCTGTGAACTCTGAATAGTGTGAGTTTTATAACTTTACTTCTGGAAAGAGCTCTGGAACCAACCGCAAAAAATGTCTGTAGTGTCCCAAGCTTGTTTGTTAGCACGTCAAAATGCAGTTTATTATTTGTTATCTGCAACCTCAGGAGGTGGGATTTTAAAAGAGGGGAAAGCGTTATTTGTTTGCAATGCCATGTCCGCGTAAAATTGAAACTCATCCGAGTAAAATAAAATAAAAGTGCAAATCTTAAGCCACGTATAATCGAAACCGCGTAAAACAAACCCGCAAAAAACGAGGATCTACTGTATAGTGCTTCTCAGGCAGTACTGTTGGCACTCGGTGGAGAAGTCAATAACATCGAATTCGTAGTAACATTCGAATTCAATAACATGGAAATGGGGAGGGTAGTAATCACATTAAGAAAATAAAGACTTCTGCAACATGCATATTATTGGGAGAGTTAGGTGTAAGTTTTCAATTCAAATTTATTTCTTATTCTAAACAAACAACGACGCTTCTCAAAAAATCGTGCTTTGCCATTGCTCGATTATAGCAACCTATGCTTATCTTATTTTCAACCGGTTCTGTAGTGGACTCGTCAAAGGACGAGTACCAACAATCCTGAGGGGCACTAAAATTTTAAAATCAATTTGCAATAAACAATATCAACGGTTAATTGTATATATGTTTTGCTTATCTAAAAATAAAGCTTCAACGGATTATTCAACCCTACGCACGTTTTGCAATACGTTCTGTGTTTATTATCTATGTCTTTCTCTTTTTATCGGTTCGATAAGTTAAATGCAATTTATATTAAAAACAATGATTAAAAGAGCAGTAAGTGAATGGCGCAATCGAAACTTTTTCAACGAAAGATGACTTCTGCGTTTCAAAAATTAATGGATTGATTCACGAAGAAATCGGTACTAATGTGGTCTCGGTAAGAATTGGTGCTAATTAGTTTTAGTACAAACAGTTAACAGACGAATGGAACAACCGAACGTTTTTGTATTGAGCGTGACTGTCCTATATCTTGAGCACGTATGAAATGAAAAATGGTAAATTGATGGATCTGATACGGAGTTGAGCCGATTGTGTTTTGGCAGCATACAACTGAAGAGGTTAGCGTAAACTAACATTTTTTTTTTTCGTTTTCAGCGTCATTTGTATATTTGAAAAAAGTAAAGCTAGGGATCTCAAGGGTATGAAAAATAGATGGCTCAGCTGGGAACTAATTCGGGTTGAGTTTTGTAATAAGCGCTCAAAGCGGGTGGCATCATTTTAAAAGTGCCTTTATTCATACGAAAAATATTGAAGGAAAATTTCAAGATTTAAACATTATTATTGATAAAAATCTATCTTTCAATTGGTGTTGGGGGGGAGGGGGGGTTCCGTCTTCATTTATTCATTTTCAATGTTGTTTCCTTTATGGACGTTTATTACGTAGTATTATAGGGACATATTATTTTTTTGTAGTTAAATTTCGTTATTTTTTCTGCATGTTTTTATTTTACTTTAACTTTTTTTCGTGTTTTTTCAATTGATAGTTTACCAGATTTTATTACATAAAGGTAGGCTATAGTTATCTAAAAGTCATTCCACGTCAACTGACTTGAATTTCCAAATCGTCCCTTATTGACCATCTACGATTTTATATTACAGTTAATAGAAGTGCAGAGATGCCTTTGAAACAAACCTACGCAAATCTTCAGCGTTGAATATTCAAATCCTAAAGATCTAGGATCTCTCAAACAATTCAAAATGGTGAATTAGCTTCGTGAAGAGGATGAAGTTGTAGAAAACGTTATTAGACTGGAAGTCTGAATTTGTAGGAGCTTAAAGTACTTTTAGGTGTTTATACGTTGTAGGGTTTTTTTTTTTTTTTTTTTTTTTTTTGCGAGTTTGAGCTCATTAGTTTTCGTGCAGCAGCCATCTAAACTCAAAAAAAAAAAAAAAAAAATGTGTGTGGTGTGGAATTTTAAGATGTCATAAAGTTTGAACAAAAATAACGCAAATGCTCGTACTTTGTAACCGTATTGCTGAAATACTTGTTTTTGATGAGTTACAGTTGCAGAGCTTAAATATTGATTTTGTATAACGTATTGTTATCCAAATAACACATAAAAATCTTTTACATGAAAAATAGCCTGTTTTGAATACACTGTAAGTCAAGTTTGTCACTTTGCATCTTCTTTTTGTTGGCATTATTAGAAGGAACAAATGTTTTCCTATCAAAATAGGGTTCTCTTTCGAAGTTATTTTTTAAGATAAGGATAAAAAAAATAGCATGAAATACTGTCTGTCGTTCTCGAGAAAAGCTCGTTTTACAGTGTAGTATAACAAATGGTGATTGCCATGGAAACCAGTTTACAGGGATTTTACAACTGTTATTAGTCAGAAATAGTTTTTTATTCTTATTCTAAAGAGCTAGTTTGAAAATTAATTCTGACAGAAATAGAAAAATATCTAGTTCTGGTAACAAACCGATACAATAGACAGAGCAAGGTATTTTTCTGCTTCCAGTATATTTAGTTTGAGTACCAACTTTTTAAAAGAAGAATAAAAAACTATTTCTGACTAATAACAACTCATTTTAAACCCATTTCCATAGCAATTACTATCCGTTACATAATGTAGGACGAGCTTTTCTAGTGAACGCGACAAACAGTTTTTCAAGCTCATTCCTTCATCATTTTTTGAAAGAACACTATAAAAAACATATTCTGATAGACAAACAAATCTTCTCTCTAGGGATACTAACGAAAAAAAGGTTGAACGTGACGAACTTGAGCTATAGCGGAGTAAAAAAAAAGGCTATTTTTCATGTGAACGATTTTGTTAACCATTTTGGATGATAATATCTTTTAAAAATCAATATTCACTCTCCGTTACCCATTAGAAACAATTGTTTTGACAATGGACTTACGAAGTACGAGCTTTTGAGTTATTTTCGTTCAGAATTTTTTTGACATTCAAAAATCTCGGGAAAAAATTCCCTACCGCGCTTTTTCAAGAGTGCACAGTACATGCCTGCTCCACAAACGGTAATGAGGTCAAACTCATAAAGATACTAGAACGAATTAACAGCAAAACGTAATTTTAGTAGGGCTCGACCGATGGCACTTTTTGGCCGATGGGCCGATGCCGATTGTTGGCCGATTGTTCAAAGACGGCCGATGGCCGATGGCCGATTGTTTTCCTCCAAATGGCCGATTGCCGATGGCCGATGGCCGATGCCGTTGGCCGATGGCAAAAAAAAATAATCAAACAGAAATAAATTGATAACGAATAAGGAATTGTAAATCACAAAAAAAAAATCGACCTAAATTTTTATTTTACGATCATCCAATTTATACTTCACAAGTTTTCTCGGCACATCTGTACATGCATATGTACCTAAGAACATATAGATGACCGAAATATCCATTTTGAACGCCTCCTCAGTTAATTATCGCAAATTCTTTTGTGATGTCTTCATGCTAGTGGTGCGACATCGATGGCAAAACATCGATGTTTCAGAACATCGATGTTGGAAATTAAAACATCGATAGTATTGATATATCGACCAAAAAACATCGATGTTTCTGAACATCGATGTTTTAAAACATCGATCGTTTTGTCAATATTTAACATACATTTTTTAGTATACTACACTACAAACTTACAAAGATGATAATCTCTAACAAATGTATAATAGTATCTTAATGGATCAGGGCATTGCGTCTAATTTAAGCAATACAAAAGAATACGAACCCCACGAATATATTGAAACTACTGAACTGCAAATCATAAATACAATTTAATAGGAATAATTTCGCAACATCTTGGTACTATAATAAGACAAAAAATGATAAGACATGCAACAATTAATACAAACTAGTTAAATCTGCGAAAAAATATATCATAGCACTTACAGTCAGTTGTATGATGAGAAAGAGGTGTGCAAATTATATTAAAAGTACAAAATTAATTCTGACAATTATTATTAAGAGCAAGAAATATGTTTTGAACTGTTAGTGCAAAAAAGTTAAACACAAATTGTGAGTAATTGATGGACGGCTTATTGAGGGTAGACGATACGGCTTATTGAGGGTAGGATACGAGTGAGGGGGTCATAACACCCCCCCCCCCCAACCCGCAACATCATTTGAATGTTTGCTCGAAAAAAATTAAAAACTTGATCGAAACCGTAAGAAATGTATACAAGGAGGAGGGGGGAATCATGACTCCCTCCTCCCATCAAAATCTGCGACAATACTTTGTAATCTGTTTCAAGGTTCATTGCATTTGAGTAGTGAAAATGACTGCTTGAAAAAAAAAAAAAAAAAAAAAGCCGGACCAAAACCATAATAAGAAACAGTAAATAGTTCTCGATTTTTTTTTATTTTGGGGGGGAGGGGGGTATTAACTGTCACTTTTCTATTTATAGCATATGTATTTAAAATATGTAGACAGTAAAAATAGCTTTTCTCGAGACAGTTAGTCTGCGGCGCTGAGTTCAGGAGCCAGTATAATGAGAAGTAATAAAGAAGTGTCTGACGCCCGTTTGCTTTTATAAGCAACAAATTTAATCAACGATAGTTTTTGTAAAACCATATCCAAAGCTTCAGGCATCGCTTCAATCGATAAAACATTTGAGTCCATAAACGCTTTTTTTTCTGTAAAGTCTCTATAGATTAGAATTTCTTTCTGTTATAATTTTTAGATAGTTCAGTTTTTAGTCGTGCTGAGTTTATTTTTAAATGTGTTGTAAATAGTTTATTAGTTTAAATCAGTGTTTAGGATTTATTATCGTGCAAGAAATGTAAACTTTGAGTGTCGTGTTAGCGCAAAACCTCATTATACATAGGTTCTCGCAGTGGTGCCCACCTAGGCAGTGGCGGATACAAGGAGAGGGTCATAGGAGTCATGACCCCCTCCCTAAAACGTCGACAATATTATCCGTTCGCATTGTATTCAAGCACTTTATGGATAAAATGTAAATAATTTCCGTTTTTGTTTCAGTTTTTGAATTATTTTTACAAGCAAATACTTGAAATACTTCTTTTTTTAATTGTTTATAAAATTTATTCGTGAGATTTTTGTCCTATTAGGTGCCATATCCCTGACCGATGTGGTATTTTTTAAACACCTAAGCAGTTTCAGAAATTTTTCTTACCAAAAACCATAAGTTTATTCGTGGAGGAAGGGTGAAGGTCACTCTTTAGCATGAGCCCCCTAAAATGTTAGTCTGTATCCGCCCCTGGGTAGACGATAAGTAACCCCCAATATTTGGTGTTTAAGCGCATTTCTCTTTTCGCTGACTATTTCACCAGGCAGAGAAAAAACTCCTTCCGATGAAACATAAGTCGCCATCACTATCAAATACTTCGACACAACTTTTAACAGTTCTGAATTAGTACAGTTATAATATTCACCGTAGTAATATATAGGATTCTCCTTTAGTTTAAGAATTGGAGTCTTAGAATCGACTGCAAGAACTGACAACAGACTACCATTGTCGAGTTCTTCCAATAGCTTTGACCTCTTCCTCACCTTCCAGTTATCTTTTACCATCTTGTAGTGATCTTTCCAAAAATCATCCTTTACACAGAAAAATCGATATTTTTAAATGTGCGCAAATAAATGACATTTTTGAAGCAATTCCATACGTAAATTTAATTACCTAGCAAGAAAATTGGAGCAAATTTTACTATAATTTTTAATTATAATACAAAAACATCAACATCGAAATCAAAACATCGATGTTCCGAAAACATCGAAAGTAAAACATCGATGTTCCGAAAACATCGAAAGTAAAACATCGATGTTTTAGCAAAAACATCGATGTTTCCAAAACATCGATATCGATGTCGCACCCCTAAGCCTTCATGCGCGTAAACTTGCGTCACTCAAAAACGTTATAAAATAGTAAGTTGAAAACTCATTCAGTATGATCTAAAAGTTCGAGGACAAGTTGCATAAAACCTTACCCTGAATAGTTCACATTATCGAAGCACATCTATCTACAAAATAGTCAGCTTGAAGGACTATGCACTTCTGCCAACGTTCGTATAGCTTTTACAAGCACTCCTGGAAGACATTTTTCGCAACCTCCTGTAAGGCCTCTTGCGTTGCTGCTTTGACTTCATCGTGGGTAAGAAGGCGACTTTCATGTTGAGGATGCACGGTTCGATTGGTCAATACTCTGGTATGACAAACAAATAACATAACGTTTCCTCGAACTTAGCTCCGTTTGACTTTTACCTGTTCCCAGCAAAAAACCATTTCCATGGACGCTGCTTTCTTCCGTCAGGAGAAGATAAAGCTGCATCATAGAAGGTAGCAAAAAATGGCTTCCAGAAGTGTTTCCAAAAGTTATATGAACACTGGCAAAATTACGTAGCCCCTCAAGCTGACCTTTTGAAGGTGAATGTGCTTCGGTAATGTAAACTATTCTGGGTAAGGTTTTATACAGCTTGTCCCCAAACTTTTGGATCGTACTACGTATCATCTGTATAGGGTTAAGCTTCTCCTTTTTTAACTGCTGTATGATGAAAGAGAAAGAACAACAGACAAAAATAAAAATGAAAAAGGAAGAAAAACAAAGAGACTGTTTAATAACCAATTGATTTGTTTTTTTTTTAATTGAACATATAACTAAGATTTCAGTAACATTGTAATGATGTATGGATTTAGGTACATTAAACATAGTTAAAAAACATTAAATTATGTTGTTTAATCATTCAAAAAAAATAATAATAATAAAACTATGAAACCGTCAACAAATTACGCAATTGAAGTGGAAAGATTGCACGTAGACATTTTTTAGTCATCAAACTAAACAAAAAAGCTAACAGATAAATTACAATATTAAATCAAAACAGGAATATTTTTATATTTATTTAAAATTTATGAATAGAAAAGTTTGCATTTTTCATAAATGCTATAACGGTGACATAGATTTTGCTGAAAAAAGACATAGCCATGAAAAGAGCGAGGTTCTTAAAACGCAGCTACAATAAACAAACTCAATATTTACACCAAGTTAATAACTGAATACATATACTACTTGATCTAATGTTTGCACACATAATATTGAAGAATTTGATTGTTTAATCTTTTATGAAGCTTTACAAACAAGTTCAAATTATTTTTTTCAATTTAGCAATAATTTTCTGAAATTTAAAAACTGCATAATAGAAAATCCTTGAAACTTTTCCATAAAAAACAAAAGTAACTTATTCATTGATTTTATATAAATACATAAAAATACTTACTTACAACAGAAAAAAAATCGATCGCTATTAAAGATCCAAAAAAGATGGCGCATTACGAAATACAGGTGAAACAAGTATGAGAAATACGCAAAATGACATTTTTTGACCGAAATAAATTATCGCTAAATATTTAAGAAATGCTTGAAACGACGAGGGAGTACTAGGGGGGTCACCCTCTGATTTTGGAGTAACTCACACTTCGGCCCCAACCTCGACCTCATTCTTTTTAGTACAGAACCGCTACCACCAACGCCTCGGAAGAGTTTCTGAATCTAATTCAGCACTTCCGAAGAAAAAATTCAAAAGTCCCTTTGATTTCCGAATTATGTCACCATTCAAAACGTCGTTAATCAATTTCTTACATTAATGCTCTAAATTCTTTCTAAACAATAGATAAAGTTTGAAAAAAAAAATTCTCGAATTTTATGAATGATGTTAGTCTTAAACATCTCAGAAGTACAACTAGAGTTTAATTTCAGAAATTGAGGGAGTGGGAGGCGAGGCACGCAAGTGTTCTCGGAAATTCAAAAAATAGTCGTAAAAAATAGAGTTCAAAATAATCATAAGCATTGAGTAGAAAAACCCTTTCAAAACTTGCACCCGAGTTTGTTTTGACGTGCAGTGGCGGATTTAAAATATAGCAAATGTTGCAATTGCGCGAGAGGCCCCATAACCATATAGGCACAGTAAGAGTTACAAAAATGCTTATGATAAATGTTCTACAACTTCTGTGATAGTGAAATAGGGACCCAAAATATATTTCGACGGGCCCAAAACTTGTAACTCCGCCGAAGCGATACAGAAAACACTGCATTACTGTGATTCATATGACAAATATCGAAAAATTAAAAAATACCGTCGGTTCTACGGGAATCTAATAAAATGACACAAAAACCGGTTTCACCATTTCATATTTGTTTCCATAGTCTCCAATTCGGCAATATATCACCAAATGATCGTCAGTCTGAGACGCTATTTTAGTTTTGCATTGAAATAAGTGATTAATGACTTTAAAAAAATGCGTAAACAGGCTTTTCAGAACACCCAAGCGAAAACAAAGAGGGAAGTGCACAACTGGAACGTACGCACACCTCACATGCGAAATTTATCCTTCTACAGCTTACCATTTTTGAGTTATGACATCTAAGAAATACATACGTACATTCAGCTGCAAGAAACAACGCAATAATTAACTTGTTTGGTACCTGAATGCAGTATGAAAAACTCTTTCAGGGGTGACTAAAATGGAAATTCATACTGAAATTTAATTAAACAATTTTATATGAAAACAATAACTCCCTTTACTTTGTATTAAAAAGTAATTTTTCTTTTTTTGTCAAAAACATCGGCCAATTCCATCGGCTTTTCGATGCTTTTAAGGCCGATGGGCCGATGTTTCCTGCAAACTAGCATCGGCCGCCGATGCCGATGCCGATGGCTAAATTGTTGAACCATCGGCGCCGATGCATCGGCCAGGCCGATGCATCGGTCGAGTCCTAAAGTTTAGTTTCTTAAATTTCAGGCTTCCTATGTGATAAAACTTTCGGAAACATAAGTCCAAACGTAGCAATTCGTTTAACAAAACGAATCCGTCATCATGAAGCACTTTTTATTGGGGAAATTCTAGATCCGTCGGATTTGGACCTTGAAAACTAAAGTTTTGCATATATGTTAGTTTCAAAGACACATCGCTGTTCTTCTATGAAATTTCATCCTAATCAGAGATGGTCGGGTGGGGACCACTCACTTGGCATGGAATGACTCCGAAGTGTGTTCTACTTTATCAGCTCTAAAAACGGATTTTTGACAGGTATCAGATTATGTTTTCAGCAGCTCGTGGTGTTGGTCACAGTGATATTGCTATTGATGACGTCACTTTAAGCCCAGAATGTTTTGGAATAGGTGAGTGAATTTTCGTATTAGCTTTTTATATTGCTTTTAATTAATGAAAACGTAATCCCTGAACTAAGTGATGCAAAGTTTTTTTATGCTCCAAAAATTTGTGGAAAAAAAATCAAAAATTTTCAAAAAGTGGAATTTTTAATGCAGTTTTCAAGTTGCTATTGTGTTGTAAAAGGTATGCACAAAAATGTTTTTTATCTTTCAATGGCGTCGAGTCATTGGAAAACAGAGTTTCACTGATGTAATGTAGTTCTTGTCAAATTCTTAAATTTCAAGTACAATGGCGAAACGACTGGAGCAGCACTCATGTTTCTTCCGCTTCTTGAGTTAAAGGAGCATCCAGGAGTCGCACGGTGCCATATCAGGAGAGTAATGAGCCTGTTGAACTACAGAAGTCGGGTTTTTTACTCAATCGGGTTGTTCGTTAAAATCAAACGCGAGAAATGTGCCAACACTCGTCACCGAAAGCAGTCTGGAGCTCTAAAAAACTTTGCAGCTCTCGCTCAGTTTCTGACAAAATTAAAATCAGTAGCGCTGCTCCAGTCATTCGCTATTTTTGTATAAATTAAAAAATCCGACTAAAGCCTTACACACTAACTCAGTCAAACTCTGTTTGCCAATGACTGACGCTATAAACAGACATGAAAAATTCATACATGCGCATACAGGTTTAATATTAGCTCATGTAAGCGCTTTTGATTCATATTCATCTGATTTTCATGCAAAGAAATAAATGAATAATTTCGGATTCTTTTCTAACAGTCCTCGTATTTATAAAAAAAAAACATATTTACGGCTTTACTAATACGTACTTTCTAAAGCCTCAATCATCAATACATAAATCGTTTTGTCCAAAAGCCAGTCATCTCCACTTTTTTTACCAAATTGAGATTATTTACTTTTAAGTTCAATTGATGTGGACACACCTTTTTGCCTGAAAGTAAGTCATCTCTTCTCATTAGTTATTGAAAATAACAAGCATTGAAATACCTATTAAGTTCGAAAACATGTCAGAGTTTTGGAGATTACTTGTTCTCTAACTGAACTTGGATCCGTACCGTACATACGCTCATCAACAATTTACCAAAGTGATAGAATCATCAACCACATCTCATAGGTTTACTGTTAAAAGAAGTAGCAACAGATAGGATTATTGATTACAAAAGCTGGTGATCAGAACATTATAAGAAAACTGCATAATCAAAATGCTTATATAGAAGAACAAGAAAAGAAAAAAAATGCATTTTCAGGAACCCAATTACTAGTTTACAGTTGATACCCGGCGAAGTTGAAATATCTCAATTCTTTGGTGGTTTAAGCAAATTAATGATGTTTGTTTTATCAAAAAAAGGGCCCTAAAAACTGCCCCATTGCCAGGAAAGAAAGCATGTTCTTGAAAAGTTGCCACAAACCACAGGAAAATTGTAAAGTGCTAAAATACATACCAAGTGATTTTCAGACTTTTTAAAAAGAAATTCTTATGTGCATTAATTGTAATTAAATAGAAGAAGAATCCTGTATTTACAGGTTTAATTTAGCTTTTAAATTTCTTTCGTTAACTGTTAATGCTATTACTGTGGCAGAAATGTTGATATTCATTTTATTTGAAGTATATATATATAATATATATATATATATATATATATATATATATATATATATATATATATATATATATATATATATATATATATATATATAGTGAAATTCCGATTTTACGTCCGCTGAATCTACGTTTTTTCCGCATTTCACGTTTTTTTCATCAGGTCCCAATTTTTCCATACTCTAATAACGTTAATTTAACCTGGATTGTAAGTATTCATGAGCTTCCCTCATTTTACATTTTCGCTGGGAAGTTTTTTCTTCAATAAGCAATATCTTTCAATTGCGATTTTTTGAAGATAATCCACGTTGTTGAAAGTTAATCAATTAAAACAGAAATGCTCCTGCTCCATTCGTTGCTGACCTTATGAATTTTTCGTCCGTCAATAAAGATGAACAGGAAGAACCGAAAGCACAGCTCGTCCCTCTTTTCAGTATTACATTGACGAGCTTACAAATAGAGTGAAAAGCTATTCTCTTTCTCATAATGACCAGAAAAAAAAAACTTTGCAAAGTATTTCAATCTAGAAAGATGCTGCATTTACTTTGAACTCATAGACTAAAAAACAATCCACTATTACGGACTATTTTCAACCTAAACGCCCGGATTCACAACTCAACGTGTTAAAATGATCAAAAGTGGCATTTATTATAATGATCTTTTCGTAAGATAATCATATTATACCTTTTGAAAAAGTCATATTTACTACCTTTAGTTTTTTTCTATTTGATTTTTGCTTGTTTCCTGTATTTTACGACAGTTAATATAGTCCTTTGAGAAACGTAAACCAGGGGTTTCACAGTAAAAAAAATTATTTCAAGTTTTCAGTGAAGATTTATCAATTTTTTCCCTTGTTAAAGTAATAAAAAGAATATTTCATTGTTTTTGTCCAAAAAACAAGTCATCTCCAATTTTTATTTTTTTAATGAAGCAAGTACACTGTTAAAACTACAGGTTGCGTTTGGCACCTTTCAGGGGTGAAACGCTTGTTCACCAGCGACACCCAATACGGAGCCGGAATGGCACCTCTTACTAGGGCGAAAAATGGGCACCTTTTAAAAGACAGGCAGCGCGGGGGAAAAGAAGGAACCTTCGGAGAGAAAAATGGCACCCTCACTGATTTCTACAGTAGATCCTCTTTCCCCTCCCCCCTATTGTGTGCGTTTTTGAATATTATTGTGTTCTATTTATTGTTTGGGTTTATGATAGACAAAGTTTTGGTACTTTTTTCACATTGAATTCATTTTGGATTAAAACTTGTCATTTAAGGCATTTGATCACATTTCAGACATACCAACATAATATAGAAGTGTTCATGACTTCAATTCCTCTATCTGAGTTCTAACTCTCATAAAAACCCTTGGATTGCTCAGCAGTTTTAAATGATATTGAGATTTACTATAGCATGATACTAAAAAATAAGAGTGTAGGCATTTATGGATAATTTACAAGCACAGCCAAAAAAAATCAGTTATATTACAATCACGGAAAAATCAAATCGTTTCATAAAATGCAGGTGTTCAAAATATTTTAATCAAGAGTAACATATTGATACATATTATATAGTTCGACATTTGAATATCATATTTGAACATAAGTAATCTAAAAAAGCACTTTTTTTTCTTTGTTAAATAGAAACTTTTTTGACATTAAAAATCAAAACAAATTTTTAGCATCCTACATAATGAAAAGCATTGGAGACAGAAATTAGAGAGAGAGAAAAAAAAAATAAACGCGTCTAGACACTGCATTCGGTTTTTGAAATAACACCAACAAAATATTTTCACGTAATGAGTCATGGCATGAAACACACAGAGAGATTTCTTTTCAAAGCTTTTTTTTTTTCTTTGCTACGTCTAAGCAGATATTTTATTGAGAAGGATAAAGACATTTAGTGTATCTGCTGTAGCAGTTAGTTATGTCATTGAATTTTCATCCCGGTTACTTATTAATTATTTCGTATTGCTAACAATAAACAATTTAGGGGAAAATCCGTAAGACCGCAGACGTGACAAGCAATAAACACCATATATTAGTACACGTGATAAAAAAAAGCCATACATCACTATGTTAAAACGGTTAACTATAAACAACAAGCAGTACTCAGTTTACTTTGTTGAAACACAACTCTGAAAACACTAAAAGCCTGTTGGAAAGCCTTAAATGTTATACCATGATTAAATGCCTGTACTTACGCAAGGTTTTGAAGGTTGGTCCCAGAAATGTGGAATTTTAATCCAGTATAATTGTCATTTCAATGTGAAAATTTAATGTACCAACAACTACGTTTCAGCATTGTCGTCCGCCATTAAAGTGGCTGAATTGAACTTATGCCGGAGTGCACAGCGCATGTGCGAGCGAGGCACCTTAGCGGAGGAAAAGAGTCGCTATTGGCTACTGCGTGAGCTGATGGACCTTCATTACCTTCTTTCATCCACTGAGGTGCTAAAAGATATCGGAACAATATTTCCTAGCCTCTGTGGCACCCTGTGGCTCCGTCTTTGCACCCTACGGCGGAAAATCGCACTCAGCTGGCACCTCTGGTTATAACAGTGCACCAACAAAATATTTTCACGTAATGAGTCATGGCAGGAAACACACAGAGAGATTTCTTTTCAAAGCTTTTTTTTTTCTTTGCTACGTCTAAGCAGATATTTTATTGAGAAGGATAAAGACATTTAGTGTATCTGCTGTAGCAGTTAGTTATGTCATTGAATTTTCATCCCGGTTACTTATTAATTATTTCGTATTGCTAACAATAAACAATTTAGGGGAAAATCCGTAAGACCGCAGACGTGACAAGCAATAAACACCATATATTAGTACACGTGATAAAAAAAGCCATACATCACTATGTTAAAACGGTTAACTATAAACAATAAGCAGTACTCAGTTTACTTTGTTGAAACACAACTCTGAAAACACTAAAAGCCTGTTGGAAAGCCTTAAATGTTATACCATGATTAAATGCCTGTACTTACGCAAGGTTTTGAAGGTTTGTCCCAGAAATGTGGAATTTTAATCCAGTATAATTGTCATTTCAATGTGAAAATTTAATGTACCAACAACTACGTTTCAGCATTGTCGTCCGCCATTAAAGTGGCTGAATTGAACTTATGCCGGAGTGCACAGCGCATGTGCGAGCGAGGCACCTTAGCGGAGGAAAAGAGTCGCTATTGGCTACTGCGTGAGCTGATGGACCTTCATTACCTTCTGTCATCCACTGAGGTGCTAAAAGATATCGGAACAATATTTCCTAGCCTCTGTGGCACCCTGTGGCTCCGTCTTTGCACCCTACGGCGGAAAATCGCACTCAGCTGGCACCTCTGGTTATAACAGTGTAGTGTTTTAATTCCATACAAGGGATGGAATCTTAAGTAAATAGGCATATTCAACGATACAAAAATGAAAAAAGTGCTATATGTCAGATGAATATTAAATACTTTAGTTTTTTGTTCCCTCCTGTGAAATTAGTTTTGTTGGGAGTTGACTGATTTTCGAACTCATCGATTCAATTTTAATTTGTTTTCTTGCGGGGTGTTCTTTTTTTTCCGTTACAAATTATTGTCCGGATTTTTTTTTCTGAAGACAGTGTCATGTAGAATTAACGATTTTTGAAAGTGTGATTGAAAATTTAAAAAACAACTCAGTTAAAAATTCGCTGAAATACTCTGCAGATCTTGAATTCGCAAGCTTCACAAATCCTCTTTTTCATTTACAAAATGTAACCAACTCTTAGATTTTACCTTTATAGTTTGTTATCGTAAATTGAACAAGATGTTCGAAAATATATATCAGTAACTGCGGCATTGTTTTATTTGAATGCATCTCTCTATCAAAATCATGTATTTCGATAAATTTCATTCGATTTTGTGTAAAATGTATTAAGAAATACGTAAATATTCTTTGTATTACAAAATGAATAAAATGATTATCCAAAATAAGCTTTGTATTCGTTTTAATAAAGAGTGTTTTATGAAGAAATTGTAACTTTTATTAATTTATTCAAGTGACTCTAAATCTAATATTAACGCATGTAGCATTGTGTAAAAGACTCCTTGACAATATGCTTAGTGAATGTTTAAGATGAAATATTGCAATAGTTAAAGCGTCTTGAGTTTTTCCTCCATTTACTAAGGTAATTTATTGGAAAATGACTCTACATTATCTGATTGGAATTTATATGTTCCAATGAATTTAAAAATTAGCGTAATTCATAGTTGAAACTTTAGTTTACTTTGATGTTTAGGGTAAACCGATTTCGACTGAAAATGAATATTTTAGCCTATTTCTTTCACAACAAGATAAGTCTTTAAATGAAGAGAGATAAAATCATCAAAATAGTTTAAAGTTTTTGCTGAAATATTATTAAGTACAAAACTAAAATTAAATTAGTTATTGGATTCAAAATAAAAAAAATACACACACACATAGAATTATTTTCAAACACGCTAATGAAATATGAACACTAAATCTTACGGTAAACAAGATGTATGTCTAGGGCCTGATTTAGAAGTTTTAGACAGTAGGACATGTGACAACCCTATAACTAAGTCAATAATTCACCAAACTTCATATGAGAGGAACTATTTAAATGATTTTTCCCCCGCTTTCAGTGAAAAATAAACAGAAAACACACATTGAATTGGTTTTTCGAAAAAATCGATTCATTCTGTTTTTCATTCAGAATTTTCTTAATGTACAGTGCCTCGCGAGTGAGGCCCTGTGGTTCAAGTGGTTAAAGCATCGTATTAAAAACGCTAACATCGTTGGGTCCGATCCCACCCCGTGGGATTTGTCGTTTTTGAACGGATTTTTTCCTCGAATTGGTCCAAATATCTGAGAATATACAAGGTGTTCCGTTTTAACTTGCAAGACCTTTATTTTCGCAACCGTTGGTCCTAGATGTATACTTCCGATTGCAAAAATGTTCAAAATCAGATGCAGAGTTAAGATATTGAAAGTTTGAAGTGAAAATAAAAAGAAGTCAAAAAATACGAAATTTAACTTTTTATACGAGGTCCTCTAACTTATGTTTAGGGAAATAATCTCCATTGAAAAATAATTCCAACATAAAAAGTTTGAAATTAGTACGACCAATATTCACCGAGATATGAAACGCAGCGGTTTGTGACTTAGACCACTTTTCACTCGCCGTCAATAACACCTTTTGGGGGGGGGGGAATCTAGCGGTTAACAAGTGTTTAAAATGGTATGTGTGCATAGAGCGTGGTTTTTTTAAATTGTTCGAGATTTTGTAGTGTGGTTTTGCGTATCACGGCAGAACATTTGCATTTATTTTTGAATTGCAATGAAAAATATAATTACCTTGGTTTTTCTTACTTTGATAATCTGTCATTCTTCTGAAAAGGCGATAAGTTCCAATCTCATCTTCTGTATGGTCCCTTAAAACTTTGAAATGGAATATCTCCTTGAGTTTTGGTCGCACAAATGTCAAGTTTTTTGTGTCAGTAATAGTTTTCAATGGAGATTATTTCTCTAAATATTAGTTAGGGGACCTGGGGCCCTTATAAAAAGTTAAATTTTGTATTTTTGGACTTATTTTAATTTTCACTTCAAACTTCCAATATCTTAACTCTGCGTCTGATTTTGAACATTTTTGAAATTGGAAGTATACATCTAGGACTAACGGTTGCTAAAATAAAGGTCTTATTTGTTAAAACACACCCTGTGGAACACCCTGTATTATCAAAACTCACTGCAGAATTCTGAAATAGTCGTAATGTTGCATTAAAATCTGAAAAGAAAACGCTTAATTTAGCAACGTAAATCGAAATATTGAGAATAATATTTCATAAGAGTCCTTTTCTTTTTCTTTTTGGTTCTTCCTTAAAACTTCTTAAAACTACAAAAGTAAGTCATCATTTTATTTAGTTTTTGCCACTATCGGTAAAAAACAAACAAACAATTCACATTGTGACTGTTTTTCGAAAAATTGCCATTTAAAAACGGTTTTTTGAATTGCCGCTGTCAAGTACGAACGCTTCGCACGGGTCAGCTAGTCCAATAAAGTGCTGTAGAGTTGCAACTGCACACTTTTTATGTCATGCATATGCTACTGGCTAGATCACCCTGAGGATGTAAACTACATAAAAACAGTTATAGATGGCAAAAAATAATTTTTTTGATGTCCTTACGCGAAGTCAATAGTCAAATGTATTATAAGGAAGTAAGAATATAATAAATGTAGTACAATATAACACTGCTAAATTCTCTTTCCGTACAGGTTTTTACAAGTGATACTTTTTCAGACAGTGATCGCTATGATTTCATGCATGTGAATGAAAAAAAAAAAACATTTAAATAGAACTGTCACACTGAAAAATACTTTTTTTACAGGTGTGCCTGAGAATGAGAGTAATGTTCCTGAATTACGTGAGTAAAAATGACATCATCTTGTACTTTTTATCTTTAAAAAAGCTTTGATAAAAATAACCTTTGAGTATGATAAAAATACTATCAAACTAATCAAATGAAACAAGAGTGCAATTTTTTTATAAATTTTAGTTGCAGAAGTAAAAGCATAACTAAGAAGTATCAGTTTGATATACTTGAAATATTTATATTTAAGAAAATTGACAGCATTTTTTTTTCCTGAAGGAAAGGGTTCCTGTTACTAAAGTTCAATAATGACAGTCCAAAAGGAATGAAGCAAACCATAAACATGCTCTGTGCAGTCAGATACTGATTTAGATGTTTTTCGTATCTTTTATGTGTTTCACAATTTATCTGTATCAAAAACTTCATTTACCTTAAACAGCGATCTTTACATCGAATATGAAAAACTTTAACTGTTAACGAAACATTGCATTATCTATCTACTCTTTCTCTCTATGAATGTTTATATCTCACTCCATGTGTGTAATTACACACACATTGCAATAATGTTTGTAGGTTTTTGAATTCAAAAAAGAAAAAAAAACACATAAAAATATTCTAATTTTTAAACTTAATGAGTAGCAAATAAATTCATTCTTAAATCACTCGTCTAACTTCTACTTATATATCTGAAGAATTCTTTAAACTAAATCGTAGGAGTCTTCAAATTTTCCATGTAGTTCCTTTAAAATTGCATTTAAGCAAAGTACACATCCAGATTAAGCGCACGTTGATTAATCATAACATACAGCGTTTTCTTTATGTATAGTTTTTGTATAGTTTATTGTCATTATTATTTTTCTAAATTCAAAAAATCTACGTCGTTATTGTAAGTATATTTGTAATAAAAATGTTTTTATCTAACTTACGGTTCTGCTGTTCTAAATTATCCTGATGATAACGTTTTAAATATTTTTTACTGCATATTCATCTGTACTTCTCTTTTCGCAGCCACAAAAGCCTCTGTACCAGAACCTCAACAGTTTTATGTTCAAAGTAGGTATTTTTTTGACTTTTATGAACAGCAATTTGATTTTTACGGAAAATTAAATTGTTTGTTCGATTCCTTTATCAGGGGTTTCCAACTTGGGGGATAGAGTCACGGCACAGACCATCATTATTTTTCTTGGGGGAAGGAGAGGACTGTCTTAAGGGTAATTTTTTGTGCTTGGGGGGGGGGGAGGCTCTCTGTCTTGGGGATGGTCATTGTGGTATTTGTAGGGAACATTATTGGTCTTACTAGTATGGGTACCAGGCACATCATTTGAGTAATCAGATGGGGTGGGGGGTTCAATTGACCCTCCCCCCCCCCCCCCCCCGGGTTTTAGAAACATAGTGAAAGTAGTCATACTTGTACGTATTTTGTTGTTTTTTCCTATAAAATATATTGAGCACAAACCTTTTTCCCTCCCCCTCGCCCCTGGAAAATTAAATAGCCTGCTTGATGGGTACTTTTGCCTTATATTCCCCACTCTTTTTTATCAATCTGCATGACTAGTGTGTTGTAAGGTAGAATTTCGTTCTACTGTTACGTTCTTAACAGTACTTTTTCACTGATTTCTTCGAGAAATTCATTGTTCAGCAATAACCCCTAGGTAAAACTTAGTGCACACCTAACTAGGCAGCATTGTGAAGGCACGCAAATACTAATCGCAGCATTACGAAACAGCCAGGTTAGGTTCACCCCAACTATAGATAATACATACTCTATGTTCTTTGACCATTAATAACTGAGTACTTTCCTTCATTTTCATTTTTTTTAAATATATTCTACTTGTTCTGTAATGGGTTGGTAGGGTTAGTTTTTTAATCGTAGCCAAAAACAAAACAAAAAAAAAAATAATGATAATAGTAGTTTAAAAGTTAATTGTCAATAAAGTTAGCAAACTAGTTTCAAGGTTGAGCTTAAAACTAGGTCTAGAATTTTGGTCTTTGGGGCATTTCAAAGAATACAGATTTTGAAGGCTTTCCTTGATTCACGTATAGTATTTTCAGAATTAATTTTTATGTGCTATTTTTGAAATTTCTGAAATGAAGTACGGTTAAACCTTATTAATTCGGACTCATTAGTGATCCATGTCGCTCGGGTTAGTAAAAACTAGGATTAAACAAAATGTACTGTATATTGAGTCAAGTTACATTAACAAACTACTATGCGCAGTGAAAATTGCATTTTGAATTCTAGAGAATGAAATATTGAACTGCAGAAAGGAAAATTACAAAAATACACTGCGAAAAAAAAGAAAGTACTACGTACAAAAATACATTACAGCGCTTATGCGCCTGTTATTTGTACAGCATGTACATCTAAATTCCTGTCCGGATTAAACGAAGTCCGGCTTAATAGGGTCAGGATTAATAAGGGTTTACTGTATATTCCTTTGCGCAGTTTTAGAAATGCATCGCTGATTTTTGAAGACTCCTCAATCGTTAGACAAAGTTCGTTATTTACGACAATTCTTACCTCGTTGAGTCAGAAATGCATTCTCAAGTATCAAGAAACGTCGTCAATTTGACGAAAAGTTTAATTGTTGCATTTCTGATAACGTCATTTCGTCAAATATGACGAGAGTTTCGTGAGATTTGAAGATGCATTTCGAAGAGTGCATTTCCCTGATATTTTAAAGAAAAAAAAATGTTAGATGCAGTGAAATTTTTTATAAACACACACTGAAGTTGAGTATATTTGGACACAGTATTTCTTTTTTTGAACGTTTCTCTGCTCTATATCTTTCAATATGATTGTCATATTTGCAACCATGGATTACAAATTTACACACTAAACGTTCAAATAGTTGAAAAAATTACAATAACTGAAAAAAAATGTCTTCTATTAAAAATGAATGTTGTTTATAAAGTCTAGCGCTAATAGAGAAAATTGATTCAAAAAAATATTTCAAATTTTAAAATAATTCTTTTTTAAGTTTTGATACTTTTCCCAAAAAATCTTTTTTTACAGTGTTAATACAGTTTTTCGCGAGCATCATTCATTGTTCTGAGATGATTTAGACGATTTTTAACTTAACGCCAGGTACTAGAGTAGCCAAAATTTACCTGGGGAGGGGGGGAGTGGTTGGTCATTAAAGTCCTTGCATGGATATAAACTGTCATGTTGGGTTAAATGAATCAATTAACCAACGTTTTCATGCACAAAAATGATTATTCGGTGTTAGAAGTTTTTTCAGTGCAAAGAAGTTTAAGCTTTTGGATGAAAAGTCATAAGAGGAAACAGGAGACAGTATTAATACCAAGAAATGGAAGTTAACAAAACAAATGAGACAAAATGACACCTGGAGCCGAAATTTTTTAGTCGGTCACAAATAAAAGTAAGAAAGCAAAAAATGAAATATTAATAAAAAAAATTGTACATAAAAGGGAGGGGGGATGGATGCTAGTTTATATAAAAATAATAGAAAAACAAAACCACTATAAAAATGGAGTCCACACAGAAGAAAAATACGGAATTGCAGCAAGGTCGTTAATTTACTACAATTTCGTATTTTTCTTTTGTGTGGACTCCATTTTTATAATTGTTTTTTTTCCTATTATTTTTATGTAAACTGGCATCCCCCCTCCCCTTTTTTGTACAATTCTTCTTTTTATTTTTTTCATTTTCTGCTTTCTTATTTTGTTTTGTGATTAACGAAAAAATTTCGGCTCCAGGTGTCATTTTGTGTTTTTTGTTTTGTTAATTTCCATTTTTACTTCCTTCTATATCTAATATATAGAAGAAAGTATTGGATTCGTGCAAATTTTCGAATTTCGAATTTTGACGGATTTGAACTTTTTGAGGTGTGCTGAGTCCATTTCGACTATTTTTGGAAAATGTCTGTCGGTCTGTGTGTGTGTATGTGTGTGTGTGTGTGTGTGTGTGTGTGTGTGTGTGTCACGTCTGTGTGTGTCACGTCTGTGTGTGACCAGTTTTTAGCGGCCGCTCTACAGCAAAAACTACCTCATGAAATCGAACGAAATTTGGTACACATATGTGCCCCTATGTGAACTTGTGCCCATTGGTTTTTGGCGCGAATTCCTCCAAGGGGGTGGAGCAATGGGACGTTTTTTGAGTTACGCGTGCTAGCTATTCCACAGGAAGTAACTGGCGGAATCAAACAAAATTTGGTCCATATGTTGCCATTAACAGGAACAGGTGCTGATTCAATTTTGGTGTCAATAACTCAAACGGGGGTTGAGTTATAGAACGTTTTTTGTCGTCAATTGTGACTGCTGTATCTCAAGAAATAATGAACGGAATGAAAGAAAAATTTATTGGCAAGTAGCCCTTAGTGGGTATAAGAGCTGATTTTATTTTGGTAGCGCAATCACCCGTTCTTTTTTTTTTCCATTGTGAGTGCCCTATCTCAAGAAGTAATGCTACGTTCTGGTTGAAATTTGGAACATATGTGAATCCATATGTAAACAGGCTTTGGTACAATTTTGACGGCAATCGCTCCAAGAGGTGTTGATTTTTTTTTTTTTTTTTTTTTTTTTTTTTTTTTTTTTTTTTTTTTTTTTTTTTTTTTTTTTTTGCGAATAGAAACAGCTTTATTAATGCAACAATAAGAAAGATAAATCGTAATAGATTGTCGTCTGCGTATTTCTCGTGATTTTAATTGCATGAAAATGATCGGAAATATTATCTCAATGATTTAAAACATAGACTAATAATAAGAGTAGACCGAGCTATGGCAACCCTTTTGCTGCTCATAAACCAAACCATCTGACTAGTGGATATCCTAGCAACAGCGGGCGTTAATCGTAGCAGACGATCAACGCCAGCGCGAAATAAAATAAATAGAATTGATGGAACACGGAAGAATGATCTTTTATGGAGTCCGATTTGTAAATTTGTTATTTTAAGTTGTAAATATTTTGTTAATATAGTGAGTTTTTCGTTTAGATAGTATTGTGCATTCTCTTTAGTCAATTTCAATAACTCTCTAAGCAATAAAAGATGCAAGCGACCAAGAGGAATCAGCAAACGGTAAGATTTTTATCTACAGTTTCAATTTAAGATACCGATTAGTACATTTTTGCGTTAACGCAAAACGTTTACGCCATTTCGTTCATGCCAACGCTGACAGCTCCAAATGAAATAAAAGTTACCGAAAACTGATCAAAAACTATTACTAATGTCAAAATAATGCATAACTAAAAGAAAAACAGTTCAATCTCTGCACCTGGAAGTTTTTTTTTAATGAAAACACATTGTCTTAAAATACATGTCGAGTGCCAAACTATAGATAATGCTGCCATCTAGCAACCATGCTGCCAAAGTCTTCGCCAAGCCCTTCCACTAGTCACATGATACATCTATGAACCAATTTTCTTCATCAGCAAGAATGAGAAAGCTCGGTCTACTCTTATTATTAGTCTATGATTTAAAATGTTTAACTGTTGCCCTCTTATGTTTGTTAACAAATAAAATAGTTTTAATTAATTCAAGCAAGACTTTTAGAATAACTTTCAATTTTCGCTCTTTGCTTTGCGTTTGCAATAATTCAGAGATTGCATGGTCGTCAAGTTTTTGCATGTGTAATTTTGTTTTTTGTTGGGAATATTGCTTCCTCGTCAAACATGGGGAGGGATCAGAAAAAAAAAAGAAAAATATAGAAGAAAGTTTTGTGATGGCCGCAACATACTAGTTTGATATTTGTAGTGTGTCCTATTCCACTGTATTGCTTTCCTCTTATGACTTTTCATCCAAAAGCTCACACTTCTTTGCATTGAAAAAAGTGTTTCTTGTAACACCGAAACACGTGTCTGCAGTACAGTCGGATCAGCTACAACGCGATCCGACTTACGCGAAATGGCTATATAAAGCGGGTTTATCATGAGTAATGATTTTTTTTATTGCTGGCCTGCAATATGATTTTTTTGGAAAGGAGTTGCGGAGTCTTAGAATGAGTTTCGTTGAAACTAAATATTGGTTTCGTGAATGGACTTTCATCCTATTAGCACCACTAAAAACGAAAGTTCACACACTGCATTAGTCAAAACAACGCTTTGCTTTAAATTCTTTACTTTTTTTTTCATTCTACATATGAACGTTGATAAGATAGAATGGCTCCCAAGCGTTATTAAGGCAAGTTATTAAAGCATTTAAAGTCCTTTATACAAGGGAGTGTCTCCAAAACCTTGTGAGAGCAATGAACAGTGCGGAAATTTTCAACGTAGAAGCGTACTGGAAGCAGTATACCTGCAATGCAAAACATAGGCACATCATTAGAAGTCATGAAAACACAAACAACCAATGCAAGTTGAAAGAAACTTTGACCAAATATCGTGCATGATTGTGAAGGCCTTGCTCCTGAAGACATTCACTGTGAAGCAGTTCAAAAAGCAGTATCATTGGTTTTAGAGAAGGAAATCTAAGGCAACCGGAGATAACATCCTGTCGGATAAAGGTGAGTGATCCACCGGAAAAAACACGGGATGATACTAAAAATGCCAAAGATGAACCATCGCTCTTTCTTCTTCTTCCTCTTCTGACGAGTTTTTTAACGTGCATGCAGTCTGATCGCATTGCATAAACTATCATCTTCTTTATTTTTAAAATTATAATTAAGCTTACTATATCTATTGTAAGTGTCTATCTATTGTAATCTACTTCAGTGCTATTATAATACTGTAATGTGCATAATGTAAGTACCGTACTGTTTTATTTCATGTCTCTCTTCCTCTCATTGATCATTGATTTTGTGCTTCATAACCATAATTTATGTTGAAAAACAACTCTTTTTCTAAAATATAGTTCTTTATAAAAGATACGGTAATATATAGTTAAGAAATGGTTTGAAACAATTCGGGGGGTGTTTACAAATGTCTAAAATAGTTGGGTAGACTTATAAAAAAATCTATACATACGTTATTATACAACGCGAAATTTCGACTTACTCGAGGGATCTTGGAACACATCCCTCGTGTAAGTCGGGATCAGACTGTAATTTGTCAGTTTTTGTGCATCAAAAAATTGATTAATTGATTCATTTAATTTTCAAGCACGAAGGTATTCGTTATTGTCATGTTAGGGTTTGCAATTAGTGTTAAAAAAAAAAAGAATCTGGGGGTTGACTCTCAAAATCCCTCGTATCTCCTCTGGGAGTTACTTTTTTTTTCTCCAAGTTCGAGTTTTCGATGCTAGCGCCACCTACATGCTTTAGCTAATATTGTACCGATAGGGGGAAACTTGATAAGATAAGGATTTAAAAGAAAAGCATTATGTATAAATCTTAAAATGTTTTTTTTTCTTCTTCATTTTTCTTTCTTAGCAGTACAATACATTAGAAAAACCCTCTATTTTATTTTGTTTCAGAATATGAGTTCAACCCTTGTGGTGCAACAGGAAGATCAGGTCCTAGTGATGCTCTCTGTCGGGTGTCTTACAAAAATACAAGTTCTAGAGTTGTTGTACTATCAGACCCTGGTTGGGAAGGCGTTCAGCGCTGGACTGTGCCACATACAGGATTATATACGTAAGTAACTTTGTGATATATTTTCTGATAACGAAAACAAGTCTACATTGATAATGGGATAAATGAGGACAATCTGCTAGTGATTGTTTAGATTCCCATAATTCAAAAAATTTAGGACGCCATACCTGTAAAGACGTCCTAGAAAGTTAAAAAGTATAATGAAAGTGATGTAAAATTGCAAGCTGACACTTTTTTATTGCATATGCTGCAAGTTAATACGAAAGGGGCTACTTAAGGAAACACTAAATGCCAAAAATGGTAGTTTTGACCATGGAATGTGTGCTGATATTTATTTAAAACGTCTGAATGAAAACCAAGTTTGAGGAAATCTTTATGATGATCAAATTCTATCTCAAAAATAAGAGCAAGCAATTAAATAACACTGACTAGTCGACCCGTGCGGAACTCCGCACTGTGCTTCGAATCGTTTCATAAGGCATTTCGCTCTTTAAAAATTTCAAAGGAAGAACATTATGAAGAAGAACCGAAAAAAATAAGCGCAGAAGAGAAGGCATGTAATTTAAAGACATCAGCAACAAAACCTCGTTAAATACAACATTATAATAATTTGATCATCGCTCACCTTTTGGTTGTACGTATTTTCAATGAACATAAATATCATTAAAGAGTGGCTGAGTAGTGACTCGTGAAAAAGCAATAATTGTGCATGTGAAAAAACAGGTTGTGGCAAATACAGTCCTGCCCGTGTGAGCATCTGACTGGAAAAAAAGGAACATTAAAGAGATATTTATTGGCACGGATTAGAACTGGGGCGCCATTCTGATTAACAGCCCGACACCCCAAAAAACCTAGCAACTGCGCCTTAATTTTTCGAAAGCTATTCATTGAAGAAATGCGTAGTAAAAAACCACAAAAAAGCTTTTTGCCGATAAAAAAAAAAAGATCATGCTTCTATGTTTTGTCATTAACCAACATGATACGATTTAAAATTCTTCGTAAAGCATGGAATTTGATAAAAAAGGACGAAGATCTCACGTAGCGATTGAAAGAAACATTCTAGAGAAGTAATAAATTAGTTTGAAAAAAAGTGTTTTTATCTTTGAATATTGAACTATTTCACATAGAAGGTTGCTCTAACCGTTACGGCTTAAATGTCCGCACATGTTTCTCTTTTAATCGAACAGTTAAAATTCAAAACCAAAACCAGTTGAACTGAGTCCGTTTTTTAAGTGTAATTTTTCGAACGTAGACAAAATGTATTTTTTTTCAGCAGAAATCAGAGGAGTAGAAAATGATTTCTAACTAATGAAGTTGGTAATAATTTTAATGTTTTAAATGGTATTCGCGCGAATAAAAAAAAATTAAGGTTTACTGGGTGAAACTCGTAGTTTTAATTAGGCGTAGTATTTTTTCATTTGTACAAAAGGTCGAACACCGCTATTAGAAACATCTACATTTCAGCATACAATGAAAAGATTTTTCTGCAGAAAAAGGATTTCCTTGAGGTAAATGTAATATTTTTTTTATGCTTACATTATGTTGAGTGGTCTGGATGTAGTTAAAGCTTAAAAAAAAGGAAGATCACCCTTCGATTAACAGTCAACTTATCCGAATGATAACTGTGGCCTGCATAAAGGAGTCGAAACACCAAGTATCATTCCCACTGCATTTATTTTATTACGTGTGTATGTTATGAGTACATATAATGCGTAATATTAATGTAAATTTGATATTATGTCGGATAGCCCAAGCTTGCTCGAAGTTCAGATAGTTTATAGCCGAACGCTCTATCGAAAAAAACTTATCAATTTAACCGAACAACTAAGTTCAGTGCTTTTAAGCTTTATTAAAATATAAACACACACACACACACACACGCACAGGCTATTTTTATTATTGTTATTATTTGCCAAAAGCGACGTAAAAAATTGGAAAATGGTATTAGAACTTTGCTTTAAAAAAAAATCTGCATAAGAACTTCAAGCTGCATCAAGGTTTTGAAACAGCAAGAGGCGTTTCCGAGAACTTGATTTTTCGACCGTAAGTCTATTTTTCGTCGTTAGCCAGCCTGACAAGTTTTAAAATGAGAGGGGAATAATATATAAGATAAGATATTAAAGAGAAATGTTTTTTTTTTTTTTTGAAAATATTTACAATTTGTTACCGCAGGTTGCTTGAACCGTTATGACTTAGATGGCAGCAAGTGTTCATCATTTACCAGCATGGTTAAAATACAAAATAAATTGAACTATGCTCTTTTTTAAGCGTAGATTTTCGAATGTAGTAAAAATGCTTTTTTTTTTCTTTTTGGAAAAAGAAGAAAAAATATATATTTTATCCTTCAAATTGAGGTAGTAATTTTTCTATTTGTACAAAGAGTCAAAAACTCATTCGAAGAATACATATTTTAATATACGATTTATTACTTTTTCTAAACAAAAAAGAAAATTCTATTGTAGTCTGAAATCATAAACCTGATATTTATATTTTCGCTTACATTATGCTTTAATTTTTTTACCACAGCCAAAGTTTTTTTGGAAAAAAAAAAACCTTACAACTCTGAAGTAATTTAGCACAAAGTTACATCAAGTTTTCATAACAGCAAGAAGCGTTTCCTTCTCATTTATTCTATTCCCTCATATTTGTTACTCACTTAATTAAGCGTTCATGTAATACGCGGTATTTTTCTACTTTTTTGATGCAGATTGTCCGGACGTGGGCCCGAACACTCATTCTCCTGATTACCAGGAGAATGCTCTGCCAATCAAGCTATTCAGCTGTGTCGGTCATAGTGCAAGTTTAAGTTATAAGTTTAACCGAAAACCTCATTCTGGTTCTTTAGAACGGGTCTTTTGGTGGAAAGAAACAATTTTTAGACCGTGGGTCTATTTTTCGTCCGTAGCCAGCACGATAAGCTTTAAAATAAGCTGTAAATCAGAGAAATCGATCAAGAATTGAGGAAAATCTGGCGTAGAAACAAAAACAAGCTACAGAAATAATATATAAGGATAAAAGGGTGCAATTTAGTTTAAGTTACCCGATAAATGATGATTTTTAGCTCTTCCTATTTCGTTTAATATAAATTTTTGCAACGTTACCTCATTTGAAAAAAAGCAAACTAAAAATGAATTAAAATACCAATTTAATAATTAAATGGTATTTTCGTTCTTTCCTATCATTTCTTTCCAGCCTCACCCCTCCCCCCTATTTTCGTCAGTTTTGTTTGTTAAACTCTGCAAAACTAAGGGGTCGACAATCATCCGATATTTTTCCAAGGCTACCTTTAAATTTAAGAAACTAAATCTCTTATAAAAAATATCATATTTTTCGTTTTAATGTACTAAGGATTTTTAGAATTATAGTACCATAAATTCTTACAATTATTTCCGTTTTTTTACGTATTTTACTTTGCATTCATCGTATTCGGAGACTGTTTGTGCAGTTTACCACGACTTTCATCGTTTGATGTTCTTTATGAGTAAAAATATAACTTGTTTCTTACTTACCAGAAATAGCCTAGTTTGTTTATGTACACAAATACATAAAACTCACAAGACAAATTACGTTTTTATTTTTTTAATCTGAATTTTCGCATCCTATTCAGTATATGTATATCTTTTATGCATAAGAAAAATACACTTTAATAGCAAATTTATCAATTGGAAGGTACGATTTTAAACTTTTATTTTTTCCCTCCCTAAATAACTTTATGATTTTTTTCATTTGTAAAATGATGAATATGTTTTTATAAACCTTTTTAGAATATTTGTGCGTGGAGCTGGTGGAGGATCAGGCATGCAACACCGAGGATCGAGCAGGGGTGCTTCTTTGCGGGCCACTTTCGAGTGGAAAAAAGATGAAAACATTTACATGCTAGTCGGACAGAAAGGAATTGACCCCTGTGGGGAGGTAAGTAGGAAATTATTGGCTTTTGTATTTTTATGTGACATAGAGAGAAAAGATGAAGAGGTATTGTAGAATAGAAGTGAAATACAGAATACAAAAGTCTTGGATCTGTTTGAGCTGTTATTACGCGGGAATATTATGAACTACTGAAGAAGAACTCCCATAATCCAGTGCAGTGAGAGTTGATAGCTTGTTGATATTGAACCCCTCGCTAGAGCACGAAGTATATTTTGGGATGTCTAAGGAGATAATGGCAACTTAAAAAGTTGCTGGAGTTTCTGCTGGGAACACTTCAAACATTTTAATTAACTAGTGCACATGTGCCTTGAAAATTGATATTTGTCATAAGATACACCAAATGAATTGTAGTTTGTTTTCTGTGGTTGTAGAACTGTGATTGTTTTCCAGCTGAAAATGTTTTTTCCATCTATTTGAAGATTCATTTTCCGAGCTAGTGTGTCGAATATTATTTCATACTAGCCTGTTTCGATACATTTTTTAATGAAAATTATATTAATTAGCCCGTGGAGTGTCTAAATTAATGCAATTTCGCTCGAACCATTTCAAGGCCAACCGCCCCCCCCCCCCCCCCCACCGCTTCTACAGAACAAAGTTCTGTTCTAAGTGGAGAAATATTGATTATGTGCCATCTTCCAGGGGCAGATCTGAAATTTTAGATGACGGAATAATCGCTGAGGATAAGTTTTAATACTATTTCCAACAAGTAAAGTTGTACAAAAACGAGAATAGATTATCCTGCTTCCCAAAAAAATTAAATATTTTCGGCACCAGGTTCGAGCCCCACTTTTTCACCGTTTTGTAGGAAATGAGTTAGCAGACAAATAGGTGTTTCGACTTTTCACTTGAGAAGTCGAATTTTAATATATAAGACTAGGTATTTCATTATCCACGACTTTATCCGCTTCTTTCCTGAGTCCTCATGTAGTTGTTCCTAATGCGTCAAAGAGTCGACGAATTTCATCCTGCCCTTTCACTACTTCCCCCAAAATAACTGAAGTCAAATAGAGGCAAGAAAGCTGGATCTTATTGTGTGTTTATGAAATTATGACGTTGTTAAAAAAATAATTGTTATTTTGAGTTATAATTTAAATTCTTATGAGATTTGTTGCTTGTAAATGGATTTTTGTAATTCGTGAGTAAATGCAATCAGATATGTTTTCATTTTTTTCATGCGCATAATACTAATCAATTTTATTTTGTTTTGTTTTTCTTTCAACTAATTGATCATTCTGTCCTTCTGCTGTAATTGAACAGGAAACAAGTTTTTATGTAAGTATTAAAGATTTTACTCTCAATAAAATATTTCTCTTCGCTTCTGTATCCAATGTTTTGAGTTCTGCTTTGTGATTTAGTATAAATTTGATCATGAGTTTTTTGCAAGTTTAAAAGTGAATGTCACTTATAAAAATATCGAGTCACAACACAAGAAAATATTGAAAACTTATTGAGGAGTTAATCTCAAATGTTTTCAAAATTCTAAAAATAGTCAGGACGCAAAAATATATTCAAAATTTTAAGCATCAAAATTCTAAAGTGCAATACAATTGTTCAATCATTATTGTTTCTGATATTAACTATTAATTTTTTGAGTTCCTTAGAATAAAAAGATATAAGTATAAATTCAAAATATACACAATTATTTAGACATTCGGTTATTAAAAAAAGAGGTTTCAATTTTGTAAGTAGAAGCTAAATTAAACATTTTAGCTGTTAAAACATGTTCATAAAATCTTAAAGTGTTGGTGCCAAAAATCAATTTTTCTCCTGTCGTATGTGAAAAACTCTTTCAGATATATCTTGATTGAAGCACTATGTGTTATATATCACGATAAAAGTTGGACTATAGTTTCTCAGTAGAATTTGTTTCTTTTCTTTTCCTTGCAAACTTTTCAAACTAAAGAAAAAATTGGTCGAGCAAAAATAGCAATAATAAAAAATTCTGATTGGGGGAGCCTGACTAAAATGGTTTTAGCAAAGAAAAACTTTGTTTGACTCTAAATACTCGATTTTAAAAGCTTATCAGAGGTTGGAAGGAAAGATACACACGTTTCCCTCATCTCATAACGCTACCATCGAGTCTTTTGCTTTAAGATATTTATTAAGATATTATTTTGGACTTAATGTTGTTGTTGTTGTCGTGTCCAAAGAAAAGCAGAGTGCGAAAGGTTTAAATGGCTCCAAAAGTCCTAAAAACAAGATCCGCTAATTCTGGAGCCCGATGACTGTAAAGGATTTCATGTAGTGGTGCTCCAAGTTGGAGGAGGGAGCGAATAATGGCCTGGCAATTAAAGACATGGTCCGGGGTATGTTGTGAATAGGGACAGTGCTTGCAGATGGGATAGGATTTTGGACTTAATAATGATTATATATGTATGAAATCTCTTCTGGAGAATAGTAATGTTGTTGTTATCGTGTGCCAGTTAGGCTGGCAATTTGGAGTGCTCTGCTTCACTTTTCCAACCGTTCATAATTTGATGTGAAGACCGACTTCTACAGTACACACATGCCATAGGGACCCGTTTATAGGGTAGGCAACCATTCACAGCATAACAACACATGCACACAAAGAAAGGACAAGGACAGGAGAGAGAAAGTACTCCCATGCCCGAGCCGGGATTCGAACCCGTACCTTCTTGTCGCAGTCAGATTTCTCTGACCACTAGACAGGGCAAATGGCGAAGAATAGTAATTTAAAGAAATATTGCCATTTCCATCAATATACGGGTCGGCAATAATTCGATAATTAACTGATTGACCTTGAATTCCATCAAACCTTATGCAAATTATTTTTTTTTTTGATCAGAAACTATTGTTTTTATGTGATATTGTGGAAATCAATCCAATTTTGTTGATAGCCATAAATGTTTTAGCAATAACTCTCCTTTTATTACATGATTTGGCTTCTGTTTTTGTTTAGATCAGAGAAGTTATTAGGATAATACACTCTGGTTCTGATAAGTTGACTTCCAATTATCGGAAGCTTAAACGAATCCACTCGTAAAAATAGCAGGGGATTAGTGCCGCTGTTTTTATAAACTTGGTGTTGTCAATAAAAACTATTGGCGTTGCTCCAATTTAAGAGCTTCTAATCTTTCATTCCAAGTATAAGTGAGCGCTCCAAGATTATGGATCTTTTTACGACGATGTAATTAGATATCTCCTCTTAAGGCTTTCATTTACAGATACTTTGGTGAGATGTGTGGTCACGCCAAAGTTTCTATTGTTAAATCTGATAACTCAAACTGTTTCGTATTTTTTCCTCCTTCTAAATTTAAAAACTCATGAAGTGAAATTCATCAAAAACCCATAATCAAAAGTCTCTCCCCGTTTTATTTTCTTAGCTTCTGTTTTATTAAATAGAATAATTTTGTATCATTCTTTTCCAGTTGCGGCAAATGTGCGAAGATTCATCTATGCCTGATAATCGCAAAAAACGTAGCATCAGCAAACTGTTCCAAATGAACAAAGTTCGAAATAAAGGATCTGGCGGGGGAGGGGGTGGAGGGACCTATTTGTTTAAGGTAATTATTCTAGGCTTAGATTCGTTAATTATTGTTATTATTATTATTTGTCTGTTATTATTTTCCCTACCAAAAAAATAAACGGCATGGATGATGTGTCGTTTTGAAAATTCATCCTTAATTTCATTCAATTACTTATAAATATAAAAGTTTTAATGGTTAATGTTAATATCTGTGCAAAATTTCATCGCAGATTCAGCTCTATTTTTCACAAAAAAATGTAAAATTCTGTAATATTTGTATCAAAAGAATTTCTGCCAAGATAAATTAGAAATATATCGCTAAGTTGGCAACAAATGTTTTGACAAAAGTGGTTTTTTGAATTCGGTATCAGTTTGCCGCAATTGGTGATATTTAGAGCCCATTATTGCCCATTGAATCAACGTTAAAATGTCGATAACCGTAAAATGAATCTCTGTATAAGTTGATTCTGACAAGCTAGAGTTGTACTTATTTAAACTGTTTTCTTGCTCTCTCTAGGGCCTGTTATACTGTATTTTTGTTCTTCATATAGTTTTCGAACCCAGATGCAAACAGAAATATGACATTTCTTTTCATTTGGAAGTACAATTATGTTCGTTTACCATACTTTTATGTACGTAAGAAAGTATCTAAAAAGTTATGCATTTAAGGAATATTACTTCTAAAACGCGCACATGAATTCGCGCGCTTACTGTTCTTTTTTTTTTTTTTTTTTTGGAATTACTAAAAGACATCAGTCATTTAATGGGCATACATGGAAGTAATGCAAAGACGGATACAAGCGAGGGACGATGGGGGTGATCCTCCAAAAGGCAATTTTATACTATCTTTTGTTATGCTTGGAAAAAGAGTTTGGAGAGTTTCCCCGGGGCATTTTTCAAAGTTTAAATATTAAAGACGTGATTGTAGACATCTCGGGTAGTGTAAGGGGAAGGAATGGGCTCAGTGATATACCTCTGTTATTTTGGGGGAACTGATGCTCTAGATACGCAATTTTAGACGACTTTCGGCAATGTTAAGAGAAACTAAAAAAACTTTAATCAAACTAAAAGCAAAAAAAAAAAAATCAAATTCATAGAGTTAAGAAACTTTAAAATTAGAATTTCAATTTAATCAAAAAAAAAAAAAAAAAACGCTTAGAGAAATTTCTCAATTGTGCACATCATTTGTGTGTGTTGGCTTTATTTCAATATTTCTTCATCTTATGCCATTCAAATTACTGTAACAAAATAACTTTATGTTTGTAAATGCCACGTTCAACTTTTTTTCATAATAACAGTTTTTTGAATGAATTTTTTGTGTTAATAACAGTGCTATTACACACATGTAGAAATGATATCAGAAAATCGTCTATGCATTTTAATGCTCGCTTAAGTCGAGACTTCACTGTATATGAACACACACATAGTTTTCAGGAAGTGGTCGTACCCACTTTTGTTTTGAACATTATGCTAGTTACAGTTGAATGTATGTTGTAAACATTAACCTTGATGTCTTAAGAGCCATAAACATTGTTACGAATATCATCCGTGTCATAACACAGAGGAGTTCTGCATCGTGTTCCGGCAGATGTTTTTTCCGGAGAGAAAATACTCTGGAGGCACGAGAGGTGAAGTCGTGTTCCACGGCTGCTCGTTATTCCTATGTTGTGTGATATAGACTATAGAGTGCTCTAGCGTTATGATACCCTGAGAGCATTGTCTGAGGTCGTCAGATCAGGAATTCTTGGAGGCCGGACAATGGGAGATGATGAAGATACTCGACCTTTTCCAATCGACCTGTCGAGAAAGATCTTATTTATGTAATTGTACATATGAACCCATTTTGCATGGATTTTATTAAACAAGAAGTTGGAAACATTCTTCATTACACAGCATAGGAATTGGCAGCTGTGGAACACGCCTTCCGTACCTAAATGTAGTATTAACTAGATATGCAACAAGAAACATGTTCCATGATCTGCCCAGTTGTCTTTGCGTTTCAATGTATTCGAGGAGGCAGCCATCTTTAAGTGATTAACAGTGTACAGCGGATTTCTGATTACACTCAACCAAAGTGGTTTTGCGTTGCGCGAAGTGAATGCGCCATGGGTAGCAGGAAGCGGCTTAATTTAGGCATTGCAAACAAGGTGTAACCATAGCCCAATAAAATGTAAGCAGCGTTGCCTTTTCGTATCTTTGTTTTTGCCCGTTTACTTCAAAATTCGAGCGTTCAATGGCGAGCAGTGGCTGTTGCTACAGAGTTGGGTATCTACGAGTCGTTATACCACATCTATGCTTCAGCCTCGTGCCTGAGTATCTCCAGAAAAGATCTGTAACTACATGGCGCAGAATTCTGCTGTGTTACGACACGGAAAAATATTTGTACTGATGTTTATAACTCTTAAGGCTTCAAAGTAATTCAATAAAGCAACCATTCAACCATAACAGACATAATGTTGAAAATAACAATGGAGTACGCTTATTTTAGGATCACTCTGTGAAGGCTTCCGTTTACTTTTGATACAAGATTTAATTAAAACACTCACGCAGAAAATACACCGAGTGACGCTCAGACAACATGCTGGGTTGCATAGTCAAACAATTTGTCTCCTCGTTCCGTTTGTAGGGAAAGGGGTAGCACCTTTTTTTAGCTCTTTACTTCAGATCGCCGGAAGAGTAATGCTAACAAGTTATCACCTGCGTCTTTATGCTTGAATGCAAAATGTTTATTTAAAAATGAGAGTTCTATGTATTTTCACAACTTAATGCCTAATTACAAAAGGTTAAAGCTGACTCAATTGTTAATGTATTCGTCCAATGAAATAATTGTTACATAATTCTCCAAAATCATTGCCATATTGATGTGTTCCTTGAAAATATTTTCACACCAGGTTGACCCCACTACTTATCAACGTGTGCCTGTAGCAGTGGCTGGTGGTGGAGGAGGACTATCAGCTAAGCTCCCTCCAGACCCCTCCTTCCCTAATGTTCCTCCTCATGGATTGGCTCCAAACAGCTCGCTTCTTCCCATCAACGGTTACACTGGACCTGGAGCAGGTACGTCTCCTGATGTAATTGTAACCTTAACTTAGTTGTTTTATGCCGGGGCGCTCAGAAACTTGGGAGAACCAACCTCCCAAAACTTTGGGAATCTGAAGCTTTAATAGATTGAAAACTCAATTTATCGATTGAAACTCTGAAATTTACCGCATGATGAAATGCGATTGAGCATACATACTTACATCTAATGAGAAAATACGCCAAAAATTTGCAAAACAAAATTTGCCGGATAAAAAAAAACTTCGAGAGGTTACGGAGATCCCCCGTGACCTCTAATCGAGGCATCCCCCTGACTTTCATGATCAGGAGAATGTCGTTTATTCTTACCTCTTTTAACATTGTATAAGGTATTTCCAAGGGTGAGTGAGGGCAATCACTCTTCCCTTTAGGGATTCTCTTCCGGTAATTTTTCGATGTTGGATTGCAAGAAATGAAATTTTAGACGATCTTTGATGGTGACTTAGGAGAAGGGAAGTTTTAGACTCTTCTCCGGAAATGATTCGTAGTTTAAATCCGAAACGTTTGTGATCAATACTAGTAAACCATGATAAGGTAGAGGGTAACTGTTGAAAATCAATTACGACTTACTTGAAAAAATACTGGATTCACCCTTGTCTTTTTGAAAATGTGTTCAAATCTAGCGTTGAAGAGTCTTCGGGCTCCTGACAGACTTACTTAAGTGCTCTTTTATCCGGAATTTTAGAGTTCCGAAGAAACTGAAATTCCTGTCCCGACAATTTCGATTAATTCATTTTCTTCAATTAGGAGACTATTCCTTGTCCTAATTATTTTCAATCAAGATCACAAATGTCCAAATTATTAAAATGTTCCCGCTTTAACGAATAGCAGAATTTTGTAGTAGCGGTTTCGGAGCGGTTATAAGTTAGATCTTAGAATTCGTAAAGAAAGTTTCGTGATGACCACAATCTACCAGTTTGTTTTCCTTTTCCTTTTTCGCCAATTTTTGAGTTTGAAATGAATGTTGTGACTTCTTCCTCTTCAGGAGGTGGAGGAGGCTGGGATGACCGCAGCCCTGATGCAGCTACTGCTGGTCGATCTCTCCTGGAGGGAAGCCTCGGCGGCGTGGTGTGCGAACAAGTGCACGTGTGGAAAACAGATGGAGGTTTCGGAGGAGGCGGAGGAGCCTGTGGTTCTGGTGGAGGTGGAGGGGGCTACAGAGGTTAGTGGAATTTTTATGACTTTAAGGATCGTGAACATTAAATCCCGAAAATTTTCAAGTTCTTTTAGTTTAGTTTTTTTAAACCTTTTAAAATACGAGTTATTTTCCGAAAAAATCGGCAAGAAATGATTTTTTTTGACAGAAAATAGATCTGAATATTGTAAGTTATTTTATTGTATTCTTTCTTTCTTTTTTTTTTTTGCAAATTCAGTTGGAGAAGCAAGGGGGGGGGGGTTGAAAGCCATTAAAAATTACTATACAAACAAAGTGTAAACAACGTGATTGCATATGTTTATTTTGAATTTTATAATATCGAAATTAAATCATATTGTCATACAATCATAAGAATGGCTAAAAATTCAGTGGGAGTCGTTCTACGTCGAGTGACTTGATTTTTAAAATCGTCTCAGCTCAGTCCTCTCTAATTTGAGTGAAATTTTTATACAGGTGCAGAGATGATTTAAGAGCCATTGTCTGTAAGAATCAGGCAGTTTAAAGCATTTGTGATTGTTGACATTTTAATTTTTTTTTATTTTCACATATGTTGTTCCTTATCATAAATGTAATGTAAATCCGAAATTTGAGCTTTGTCTGACTCACCATTTTTGAGAAAACATTTTTTTTTTGTTTAAGGGGCGTGGCACATTTTTGCCGGTTTTTCAAATTTGCAGATTTTAATGTGCTTGTTGCTTGAAGTGCCTTTATAATGACATGGATTTTTTTAATTCCATATTACTATATGGTCTTGTTAGATACTGTTACAGCTGTCAAATCGGTGACACTACGAGGGCCACGCCCACAAACTCCGTTTAAAAATGACCGAAAATGAATTTTTTTCTATATTCAAGGCTAATTTTCTCAAAGCGCCTTCATGATGACACCAGCATTTTTAGATCATTTTCTAGCCACACTTACATACATCAAAAATATGTATCAAAATCGGTGTCACTATAAGGGCGCCAGCAGATATTGGAACTTTTATTCAATAAATTTCACAAAAACACAAATATTTAGAATCTAATTACAACTGTCGCCCTCATAGCAGAGACCTGATACTAAATAAGGTTGATAACCAACATGTTTGTCTGACATTTGCGCAAAAAGAATCGGTGTCACTCCTATTATTTTTGGAAATATAATCGTTCTAAGTTAGTACGTTGTGGCATTTTTTTTATATTTATTTATTTTATATTTTCACACCCAGATTTTTTTTTGTACATATTTATTTTTAATTTAATACAAAGAAGTGTACCTTATAACATAAACAGCTTTGGGCTGCAAGAGAGTCTTTTTCTTGAATAGAAAATGCCCGTTTTGATATAGGTACCAGGTGGATCTATTGTGCATAACATGTCTAGACTATTATACCAATACTCGTCTTGTTTTTCCCTGCCAAACAAATTTATTTATTCCAATTGTTCTTGACATGCATTTGACATAAACTTGCAACTGGTCAACTTCTACTCTTTTTCTGGGATACCATGTTTTCCCATGCTTTAGTGCTACAAAATTAGCAGTTTTCGATAAGAGATGACCGTCTTTCTGAAATTGGTTTGACTTGATTCTTAATGTTTTCTTCGTTTCGGTCTACGTTATCCTCAAATTCAGTTTCAGATTCTAAATGTTCGCTTTCTTCAATATTCTCATTTGATGTATTGAGAATGCATTCGTTTTTTTGTTTCTTCCATCGAAAAAAAAGGATAGGATTTGTTTCATAGTACAATACTCTGAAGCAACGAACAGTTTTTTCCCCCGTTACGAACTGCATTTCTCATCTAGTGTGCAACTTGACAGGGATGTTGTTTTTTCCCAGTATTTTCACCAATCGTAAATTGTTCTTATAAATACTCCTTCTGCTTTGAAGTGAACTTGAACTGAGCTCGTAAAGATAGGGACCATCCAATTTCATTAAATTGAACTTTTGGCAATGCAGGGGTATTTATTAGTTGAAAATTTGAAGCATTTATATAAGATGTTTGTAAGAGCTTCTCTCTATACATCTTTCGTATAAAATCCATTTGCAAGTTGAGGTCAAATGTATGTCAAGAACAATTGGAATAAATAGATTTGTTTGGCCGAAAAAACAAGATGAGTATTGGTATGATAATCTAGACATATTATGCACAATACATCTGCCTGTACCTATATCAAAACGGGCATTTTCTATTCAAGAAAAAGACGCTCTTACTGCCCAAAGCTATTTATGTTAAAAGATACACATTTTTGTATTAAATTAAAAATAAATATGTTCAAAAAAACTATCTGGGGGTGAAAAGATTAAATAAATAAATATAAAAAAGCGCCATAACGTATTAACTTCGAACGATTATATTTCCAAAAATAATAGGAGTGACACCGATTTTTTTTGTGCAAATGTTAGACAAACATGTTGGTTATCAACCTAATTTAGTATCAGATCTCTGCTATGTGGGCGACAGTTGTAGTTAGATTTTAAATATTTGTGTTTTTGTGAAATTTTTCGAATAAAAGTTCCAATATCTTCTGGCGCCCTTATAGTGACACCGATTTTGATACATATTTTTGATGTATGTAAGTGAGGCACAACTGATCGAAGTGTTTCCGGGGTCACGTTTAGAATGTATTTCGCAATGCGTGCCTTCAGCTCAGCAAAGTTTGCAATCGGAGCATTGAACATAACAGCTTTCAGATAGCCCCATAGCCAGAAGTCATACGGGTTGAGATCAGGTGATCGGGACGGCCAGGCTGCAGGTAAATGGCAACTTCAATGAGTCGTGCGCATGACAGGTGTTTTGATTTACATATTTTGACACCTGCCATCTATTGCTAAAAATTTCAACTATTTATTTTTCCTCTGCCATTCATTTTCCCCCTTCTTCAATAATATTCCGTTGAAGTTTGACGTCATTCTGACCAGTAACTTTATTTTTACAGCGTTTTGAAACAGGAACTTTAATTATTATTACCCTGTATATCCATATATCTATCTACCTACCAATTGATCCCTATATCTATTAATCTGTCTTTCTCTCTACCTACCTATCTATGTACCTACCTATCTCCATCTATCTATCCATCCCTATCTTTCTATTTATCTACTTATCTGTATATCTCTATCTCTCTAGATAAATATATAGGTAGATAGAGAGATAAGTAAATAGATAGAAAAGTAGTTAGAGAAAGATAGACAGACACATAAACAGGTAGGTAGGTTGATAGATAGATATACAAGTAGAGATGTAGATAGGTTTACAGGTTGATAGATAAATAGAGAAATAAAGATATAGTAAGATAGATAGATAAATATACAGGTAGATAGGTAGATAGGAGTATAGATAAATAGGTAGAAAGATAGATAAATAGAGAGATATAGAGATAGACAGGTTGATAGGTAGATAGATAGATATAACGTACAATTAGGTATTTAGATAGATTTACTGGTAGATAGATAAGTAAATAGACAGATCTATATAGATTGATGGATCGAGACAGATAGATAGATAAATACATAGATGGGTATAGGTTTATAGAGGTAGAGTTAGATAGACAGATAGGAATAGATGGATAGCTAGATAGATATATATATTTAGATAAATAAATAAATATTTAAAGTAATGTAATATAACATGATATAAAATAATTTTAAAAAATGAAAAAAAAACAATCAGTAATAAGCTAAAAAGTGTATTGTTTGCAAAGAAAAAAAGAAAAAGAAATGAAATGAAATATACAGGGTGAGTTCGATCAAATCTGCCATACGAAAGGGGGTGATAGAAGAGCCCAAGCGTAGCACAGAACCATCCATTATCGCGTCCAATCTTTAACCGTAACCAAGTTATGGTAGATATAAGAAAAATGAGTAAAAAAAAAAACAAAATTCTGAGAAAACGACCAATTTCTGAAATTCCTGTAAGAAAGACACACAAAATAAGTACATATTTGGAAAGAACAGACAAAATCCTACAAAATGACACTTTTCCCATCAAGATAGTCGCATTTTACAGCGAGCTACATGACTTGAAACATTGGACGCACTCAGAATTGAAATGGTGCGAAAGTTTTCAATCGACATATTCAAACAAAATCTTATGAGCTACAATCGGGCAAATCTACCAAGAACTGACCCGTTTCACTAGCTTTCAGATGATGCAACAACAAATCATTCTGGGCTTCAAGTTCAGCAGAAATTCAGGCGTTTGTTTGAAGCAGTGTAAAAATCTGCATTCGTTGAAAAAGGAAAACCAGCGAAGAGTCGCACTTTTCTGTTTTAAATTTTCTGTTTAACGTAAGCGTGTTGCTTTCTTTGTACCAAAATAATAGTTTTAACATTTTATTAAGAGAAAAAACACGAGAGATAACAATAAGTAAAAGTAAAAGACGCATTACTTTCCCGTAGTTTTCAGAAAGGAAAAATCAATAATAAAAAAGTTACATAACATTAATGAGTACATTTAAGCAATCATAAAAATTTACAACAGATGCTGAAATTGGTCGCCGCCACACCTGATACATGCCCTTTCCTTTTTGCGAACGGAAACAACCGTTGCTCCAAGTGAAATTTCATTTCTTAGTTTTACTACTGCTGCATCAAGCCAGTTGCGGAATTTCTGCAAACTGCTACATATGTTTTGCATACTTCTTGTTTTAAGAAGTAGCCAGTTTGCAAGAATTGTTCAACTGGTTTGATGGAGCAGTAGTAAAACTAAGAAATGAAATTTCACTTAGAGCAACGGTTGTTTCCATTCGCAAAAAGGCAAGGGCATGTATCAGGCATGGCGGCAACCAATTTCAGCATCTATTGTAATTTTTTATGATTGATTAAATGTACTCATTAATGTTATGTAACTTTTTTATTCTTGATTTTTCCTTTCTGAAAACTACGGGAAAGTAATGCGTCTTTTACTTCTACTTATTGTTATCTCTTGTGTTTTTTTTCTCTTAATAAAATGTTAATTATTATTACTTTGATATAGAAATATCATTATCTTAAACAAAGAAAGCAACATGCTTACGCTGCACAGAAAGTTTAAAACAGAAAAGTGTGACGATTCGCTGGTTTTTTCTTTTCAACGAATGCAGATTTTTACACTGTTTCAACAAAAGCCTGAATTTCTGCTGAACTTAAAGCGCAATACCACTTGTTGTTGTATCATCTGAAAGCTATTAAAATGGGCAAGTTTTTATTAGATTTGCCCGATTGTAGCTCATACGGTTGTTTTTCAAAATGTCGATTGAAAACTTAGGCACCATTTTAATTCTGAGGGCGTCCAATGTTTCAAAGCTTGTAGCACATTGTAAAATGCGATAATCTTGATGGAAAAAGGTGTCATTTTGTAGGATTTAGTCTGCTCTTTCCAAATATGTACTTATTTTGTGTTGGTGCTACAGGAATTTCAGAAATCGGTCGTTTAATCAGAATTTTGTTTTTTTACTCATTTTCCTTACATCTACCATAACTCGGTTACGGTTAAGGATTGGACACGATAATGGATGGTCCTATGCTCCACTTGGGCTCTTCTATCACCCCCTTTCGTATGGTAGATTCGATCGAACTCACCCTGTATAAATAAATAAACACATTCAATTGTCTGCATTACAAAAGAGTACGAAAACAAAAATACTTCAAAGAAACTTCATTCGTTGGTTTTTCGCAATTTTCGTACTCAGTGACTGAACACCTTTCTGCCTGAAAATCTGCATTTTGCAATGACTCAAACAGTTTAAATCTATAGACAAAATATGTATACTTAATTTATTTTTCGTAGAATTAACAAAGTAAGTTTATAAATACAATGATTATTTTTCAAAATAGTTGCATGCACGAAACCAGCCTTATAATTTTGGCAGATAAGAAGAGTGATGCACAATCATAAACATTCTATATTTTTTTCAGGAAAAAAATATGTTAATATAAAATATGTTAGAATAAATATTTTGGGAGCTTATTTTTTTTAACAAATATTACGAGTTTGTTCATTCGCTGTGTAGTGTTCATCCAGTGGTCTGTCTACCCTATATTACCTTTTCCACACTAAAAAATTGATTGCTTTATAACATCATTTTGACACGAAATAAAAAATAGTAAAACATCGAGGGAAAACAAGCTGATGTGTGTATCACATGACTTTCTTTTACTTCAATTTAATGTCATTTCCCCATTATTGGTAGTTTTAATGTGATTCAATTGTTTACTCTCTAACTATCACCAACAGTGGCCAAATTGAAACCAAATTAAAAAAAAATCCGCCAAATTTGTCGCCAAGTTGGCGACAAAACTTGGCGACCAAAAGACTGGCGATATATTGCCAAGTGTCCGACAAAGTATAACACAACTTGAGTTTACATCGAAATTAACTCCCCATCGAGATTTCTCCTCAAAAAGGAGCAAAAGACTCCCTTAGGAACATCCGAATGCAACCAAAAGGGAAGGTGCACAACTAGATCCCACTAGGAGTCTATGTAGCAAATTTCAATTTTCTAGGAGATACCGTTTTTGAGTTATGGGAGATACATACACACATACGCACATACATACGTACATACGTACGTCACGAGAAAATTCATTGTAATTAACTCGAGAGTCGTCAAAATGGATATTTCGGTTGTCTCTACGTTCTTAGGCATATATCTATGTGTGGTCGGGTAGGAAAAAAATTCAACATTCATTCGGGGGTGAGAAAAATGGAAATTAAGGCCGATTTTTGAGTAAAAATTTTTTCGCGAAAACAAAACTTCCTTTTTTATAAAAAGAAGTAAAAATGATAAAAAAAATTTTTTTTTCTGTTTTGAAAAAGTGTCAGCTTTCATGAAAATAATTTCACTCTAATCACTTAAACTTTTGTTTGTTTGTTTGTTTTTTTATTATTTTTACTTCCTTTTGCAAAAAAAGGAAGTATTGTGTTCGCGAAAAAATTTTCGTGAATACAATCCGTTCTTGAGTTATGACATTTCCGTTCTTGAGTTATGCGACATACATACACACATTCGCGAAAAAATTTTCGCGTATGTGTGTATGTATGTCGCATAACTCAAGAACGGAATGTCCTAGAAAGTTGAAATTTGGTACATAGACTCCTAGTGAGGTCTAGTTGTGTACCTCTTCTTTTTGTTGCATTCGGGTGTTTCTAAAGCGGTCTTTTGACCCTTTTGGGAGGGAAATCATTGTTAATTTCGATGTAAACTCAAGTGGTGTTATAATTTGGCGGTTACTTTGCGATATATCGCCAGTCTTTTGGTCGCCAAGTCTTGTCGCCAACTTGGCGACAAATTAGGCGATTTTTCAAAAAAAAATTTTTTTTTAATCTGGTTTCAATTTGGCCACTGTTGGTGATATTTAGAGAGTAAACTATTGAATCATATTAAAACTGCCAATAATGAGAAAATGACATCAAATTGGAGTAAAAGGAAGTCATGTGATGCACACATCAGCTCGTTTTAATATCATTCCGTATGCATGAAATTTCCCTGAATTGAAAGGCATTGTTTACTCCGTTATAATCAACATAGCATTGCTGTGGATCGCTATAAAATAAAGTTTTTTTAAGAAGTTAGAATGATAAATAAAAACCAAACGAAAAAGCTAAAAGACCTAACCATGGCAAAGCAAAATAAAACGTTATAAACTGTAATGGAGAAGTGATTTTCAAACTCTTGGTATAATATAGGTAAAAATCTTGTACCTTTTTTTTTAATGAGGTAGAAGATTGGATTTTCGATTGTAAGTCGAGTTAGACCTGGAGTAAAAAAAAAGTCACTCTTTCCAATGGTGTCAAAAATAACTGTATTAAAATTTGTTGACTCTTTATTGACGGTTTTAATGAAGAATGTAGTGCCTAGAATCCAAAGAAACCTTAAAACATTCGCGTCAAAAACGCGAATAACTCATACTGTTATTAAGTTATAGAATTGAAACAAATTGCAACGAATGAAGAAAAATTTGCTTTTTCCAGCGATATGTAACATTAATATGTGCAGGTAATTTTCACCCCCGTATTCAGGGATTTATGTGAAAACTTGGTGATAAATTAAAATAAGAAAAGAACCATTTATCGAACTTTTTTCAAACTGGTCTTCAAATCTTTCCTGTGCTAAATGAATAAACTGAAAATTTCAGCGAAATCGGCAAAGTTCTCAAACTTTGCGCGTTCGAACAAACAGACGCTTTTTGAAAACTTCATTTTATGCTATGTTGATATTTAAAAAGAAAACGTCCTTACTTTCATTTCAAATTCAATTATAGGAATAGGGTAATGGCAACAGTCAGAGTCATGCTTAAGATATCGTTCACAGGCTACCTCAATTTTCTTTAAAATGTATTTAGACTTTTTAAACTATTTTTTTTTTCATGCAACTACATATCGTCTAACTTTTGGCTGCTTGTGGATCTTCTGAATTAGATAATTCTATTTTTATGTGCTCAATTTCGAAAACAGGTCCGACCCTGTAACAGACACCGGAAAATCAGATGGAGATCAGACAGCGATCTGATGATACAGACAGGATGAGGAAAGAATGAGTACTATAGAAAATTCCATTTTTCTCTTTAAAATGTGCAAAAGTTCTTGATTTTTAGAACTAAAGTCTTAATATATTCAAATCAGGGTTCGCCGATAGATATCAGTCGATATATATCATGATATATATCACTATATATGTCCGATATTTATTTTGGAAATATGATATTTTGATATTTTCGATATTTATTTTTCGAACTACAGTATTTTCAATATAAAATGTTTATTAATCATAGTAATAGTGTTCATTTATCATCAAAAATAACCAAAAAGGTTATGTGCTGTATTTTAATGATATTTTAATACATAAATAATATAACAAAGTAATACAATATTCCTTTTTTACTAACTTGCATTTTTATATTCATAAAAATACTAGTAATGTAACAATTTGAAATCATATTAAAAGTGCCTAACTGAATGTTAAACAATTGCTCAGAAAAAAAGTATATGTCTTATGACTGTGTACCGACTAATGCATACTATTTATTTCTGATGAATCATGTAACTAAAAGTAGCTGACAGAAGAAAAATCAGTGGAACAACTAATGCTAAATTAACACCATTAAAACTGATAGAAATGTAAAACGAAATATTAGATATAGATAATGAAAGAAACCTTAATTTTAAGCCTACATATTGTAATTATAATATAAGAAAATAAAGAGTGATTTGTGGATTCATTTACTATTTTGAAGATTGTAGTTTGTGCTAATTAAAAATATCGGATAGATATCAAAATATCCGATATATATATATCAAAATATCGGATATTTTCGAAAATTTCGAACCCTGATTCAAATGAACATGAAACACCAGCTGACCTTGTGGTAGTTGTATATAATCTTCCACAACTGCCTTGTAAATACCAACTGGCTCATAAAGTTCACTCTGATAATACTAGTTACTTGCACCGTATTCATGGGCCAGAGCAACATCAGTTTTACCCGTCTATAAGGCTTATTATTTAATTCCAAATTTATGACTGTATGTTACCCTTGTCTGTTAGTGGTGACCTTGCCCTACTTGTTAGATACTGGTTAAAAACAATTCTTACTGCTACTTAGGGTTCGTATTTCAGTGTAATTATTTAGTCCTGATTTTTTTTACCTATTTTACTTTTGATGAAATAGAATTTTTCTCTTGTACTGTTTTTTTTTTCTTTTTTTTTTTTTTTTTCTTTTTTTTTTTGAAGTTGATACGTAGTTTCTAGCTAAAGACTATAAGTTTCCAAGAAGTTAAAAATACATACAGGAACTGAGCTGCCACGAATTCCTGTATAAATTAAGCACCGCTTGAAGTACCGAATGATTAAAAAATAATAATGGGGTTTCAAAAGGCTACCGATTAGGGAATATTGAACCTACATGTGTGTGGTGGTGTTAGTATGAAGGAAAGAGTTTTAGGGTTGCAATTGACTAGAGCGCTCGGTGTCTCTGCATGGTATCGTATGTGTCCTGCTTGGTTTTAATTATTCAGTTAGCCAAAATAGTGATCAAGGGAGAGGAGAGTTAGCACTTTATGACTGGAAACCGTTTGGTCACCAGACCTAACACCATGTAAGTTTTTCCTGTGGGATATGGGAAGTATACTGTTTATGCCCCTGACTTGCAAATCTTGACTAACTCATAAATTGAGTCACTGCAGCAGTTGTTTCAATGACCGCGCATATTCTTCTACGTGTATTGCAGGAGTTTAAATACAGCTGTGATATCATTCAGGCACCACATAGAACATCTTGAGAGTAAATGAAGTATGTAAAAACAAAATCGTTTTTGAGAAATTTTTGTTCTTTGAAATATACACATTCGAACCCCGCCATTCTTTTTGAATCCCATCGTCCATAAAATTGCAAGTAAAAGAGAACAATTAAAAGGCTTGTGATGAGTCATAAAACAAAGAAGAAAATTTCTGATCTGCCATAAGAAGACAGAAAAAAAAGTTCTTGTGCACATTTCAAATAAACATCATTTAACACTAGCGGTACCCGCACGGCGATGTCCATAGTAGAAAATTAAAAGGTCATTTGGTTCGCCTGTATATTTACAAATAATGGATGATGAATTTCTCGTATGCTATGTTAATTGCTCTCCCAATGTTATGGTAATTTGCTCGTCCATTTTATGATAATTTGCTCGATAAAATGTTCTTATAATTTCTGTAGAAATGGAACAAAATCGAATTTTTGAAGAAAAAAAACGCTTTGAGGTGCACACCCTTATGCTACAAACTAATTTTGTGCCAAACTTCATAAAAATTGACCAAACGGTCTAGGCTTTACGCGCGTCACAGACATCCAGAGATCCAGACTTTAAGCTTTATTATTAGTAAAGATTATAGTTTAAAATTATTGAAAATGAGTTGGTTGACTCATATTACGAATTATCTTCTTTAGAATTTGCAACTAATTTATCTCCACGCTCCTTTCAGAATATGTGAAGGTTTTAGAAATTCAAAAATGTGTCTTGCATGGAGCTATATAGGGGACAGTGGTAATGAATGGGAGATGGGGTTGAAGCAACCGCTACTAATTTCTATAAATATACTAATTTCTATAAATATACGTAAAAAGTAAGTTTTCTTTCTAGGTCAGGTATAAATTGTATTCATTATTTTTCAGTTTTTATTAGTGTTATATATTCTTTCATAACCCTTAATTTACTTAAAGATGCACTTTTAATTTAATTTTTAGCACTATCATTTTAAAAAACACAACTTTGTTCGAAACAAAAAGAAGGGGTTCAATTGAATTGATGATGGTAATGAATTGACAAGCTTTTGTCGCTTACAATTTTAGTTATCTTAGTTATAAACAGACCTTGGTAGTTTTTTGTGAGAGTTTGAGTCGTTATTTAAATCAATAGTCCTTAACTGCTTTGACAATATTTATTTATTTATTTGTTTATTTTGTGCTTTCTTTATCGTACATACATTTGTTCTTTACAGATATTAAGTTCCATTGTGCAAAAATTAAAACATTTTTTCTGTACTGTATGTATTTTCACTGTTTCAAGAAAGTATTGTGCATCAATACAGCTAGTTTTTTGAGGAAGGACAATTTTTACCTTCATTGTCCCTCATTTTAGCCTTTTTTCAGTTTATCCTCGGCACTTGTGCCACCAAATTCTGCGGATAATCGAGAGTTTACTGTATGCATTAAAAACTTTTGTCGACTGTCTTTTCTCCCATAAGCTCACTTATTTTTTACTGAAAAGTGGTTCCTTGTAACCCCCAAAAACTTGTCCACATTAATCTGCAATTTGTGCTATTACACGTAGTTATTTCTTAGTTTACTTATTTAACATTCTCCCGATTATTCGAATAGAATCTGATCAGTAGAAAAAAAAGAGAGAAATCAACAACATAAAAAAATGTCCCATTCATTACCACATTCCCCTATAATTGAACGTTCATATATACATGGTGTTCCGTTTAATCTGCGAGACCTCCATTTCCGCAATCGTTAGTCTTATAGGCATACTTCCAATTGCAAAAATGTTCCAAATCAGATACAGGGTTAAGATATTGAAAGTTTAAAGCAAAAATAAAAAAGAGTCAAACATAAAATTTTTTAACTTTTTATACGGGCCTTTAGGTCTCCTAACTTATAGTTAAAGAAATAACCTCCATTAAAAGCTATTACTGATACAAAAAACTTGTCATTTGTGCGACCAAAATTCAAAGAGTATTCCAGTGTTAAGTTTTAATTGACCATACAGAAGATGAAAGTGGAACTTATCGTCCTTTCAGAAGAACGACAGGTTGTCAAAGTAAAAAACACAAACTAATTATATTTTTAAATGCTATTCAACAATAAACGCAAATGTTATGCCGTGATACGAAAAAACACACTGAAAAACCTCGAACAATTTGAAAAACCACTCTATGTACACATATAATTATAAACATTTGTTAACACTTGCTATATTTTCCCCCAAAAGGTGTTATTGACGGCGAGTGAAAAAAGGTGTAAGTCACAAAACGCTGCGTTTCATATCTTGGTGAATAATGGTCGTACTAATTTCAAACTTTTTGTGTTGGAATTATTTTTAATGGAGAATATTTCCCTAAATAGGAGTTAGGGGACCTAGGGCCCGTATAAAAAGTTATTTTATTTTGTGACTCATTTTTATTTTTGCTTCAAACTTTCAATTTCTGAACTCCGCATCAGATTTTGAACATTTTTGCAATTTAAAATATGCATCTTGCACCAACGGTTGCGAAAATAAATATCTTGCAGGTTAAAACGGAACTCCCTGTATATACAGGCGTCCCTCGTATAATAAGATTAATTTGTTCGTGTTGTATCGAAACCGTGTTTCGTGTTATATCGAAACCGTATTATACGAGAATTAGAAATAATGTAAATCAAGGGATGTGTACCTTGTTTTCAACCAAGTTTCATAAAAACGAAGTAAAATCTTAGTAGAGTTATCAAACCTTAACAGAATGTATTGAACACAAATGAAATTCCGTGTGAAATTCGTGTTTTATCAAAACCATGAAGTATTGAATTCAAGTTTCGTACCGGTGTAATATCGAAACCGTGTTGTAATAGTCGCAAATTTGATACCGTGTAATATCGAAACCGTGTTGTACAAGTACAGTGTTATACGAGTGACGCCTTTATATATTTTTTTTCTTTCAAAAAAAAATAATAATGTCATTTCCAATTGATTAAACTGAATTGCAGTCTAAATTTATCATTACAAACATTTCAAGCTTCAAATTGTTTCAGTTACTTTGAACGAATTTTTGAAGAAAACGTGAAAATGCATTGGTATAGCTGATTTAAAGTTCTGAAAATTTCAAAGTGAAATGAGGTATACGGTTTATAAAACTTTATTGATCGATTGATGGAGAACTTGGGGTTCTAATAAGAACATTCCTGTGCAGAAACAGGGTTTCACCCTTTTCGAGACCCGAAGGAAAAGATTCTAAAAGTTGCTCTTGCATATTAAGCAGCTTCCGTTTGCGTTGGCGTTCTTCGATTCTGCTATTTCTTCGGGTTTCTTTAAGATTGGTTCAGGGAAACCTTTTCCGCAGAAACGCGTGGGACGGATAATGTATGTTTTTCTATCTTTTGTGGCGAGAATTTTGAAACAGTTTTGCATTATAAAGAAAATCTTTTCATTCAAAAATCTTGGTATGGAAATTGTGTGAAAATACTTACATTCAGTTTGTGTCACATTTTGAAAATATTTTTTTAAGAAGATTCTTTGTATTATTTCTAAAGCCTTTTCTTTCAAAAACGTGTATTATATTTTAAGTGTTTTTTCACTTCTTGTGAAAAAAAAACCATCCGCTTGCCATATTCAGCGACTGTCTGATTCATCATATTTTATCATAAATTTTTATTACTTACTTGTGGTACCCGCACAGCTTTGCCCGTAGTAGAAAATTAAAAGTTCATTTTGGTCGCCTGTATATTTACAAATAATGGATGATGAATTTCTCGCTAATTTGCTATGTTCATTTGCTCTCCTACGTTAAGGTAATTAGCTCGTCCATGTTATGGTAATTTACTCGTACATGTTATGATAATTTACTCGTCCACGTTATGATAACTTTCTCAGTAAAATATTCTTAAAATTGAAATGGAAAAAGAACAAAATCGAACTTTGGGAAAATCGCTTCGAGATGCTCACCCCGATGCTACGAACTAATTTTGTGCCAAATTTTATGAAAATCGGCCGAACGGGTCAAGGCGCTGTGCGCGTAACAGACATATAGAAATCCAGAAACACAGACTTTCAGCTTTATTATTAGTAAAGATATCCATAATTTCCGCTACCTTTTTCTCAGAACCCAAACAACTTCGCACTTTATGGTTGTAATTAAAGTCTTAAAGCTGAGTTTTGCAATTAAAAGCTTAAAGCTTAATTTTTCCCTTTGTAATGTAAGAATAAGAAGTAGAATTCTAAATTTTCAAAATGTTCATTTGTTTCCCGCATAAAGCAAAACAATTTTTAGAATTTTTAACAAGTGAATAAAATTTTCAGTTAATAATGAATAAGAACTGAGTTGAAAAATAAAAATTAAAAATAGCTACGAGAAAATAACAAAAGATATTGCTTTCACTCGAACATTAATTACTACGTACTTTACATACGTACAAAGGCAATATCATGATATTTTTCACTGAAAGGACGTACTTTAATTTTTTTTCTGTACCACAATATGAAAACTAATTGTAAATTCATGCATATAGAACCATGAAATTATTTTTAAAAATGATACAGAAAAAAGAAATGGTACAAAATAAATTTTCTGGAAACTGAATAATACACAATTTTCTAGTTGTGGTAAAACGCAGCAGTATCTACCTTAAACTAAATTTTATCTTCTTTCAGTCTTTGGAAACTTTGTTATAGCATAGTTTTGGATCAGATTATGTATGTGAAAAAGAAGGGAGGGGGATTGTGTATGTAATTGTGCATTCACCTCCAAACCGCTTAAAAGGTCCTGAAGTACTTAAGCTCAGTTACGGACACTTTGGATCAAACCCTGATGCACTTCTAGGTTTTTTTTTACTTATTACTATTTTTTTTACAGAATTTGGATTTGTTTTTTTTTTTTTTAGCTCTATTTTAAACAAACAAAAACAAAAAAAAAAGGCGCCAAAAACATTCTTTCTTAGCAAAGGAATAGCCTTGTTGTTTTAAATTTGTTACTATTAGAAAGTTCACAAAAAATACCAGTCCGAAGCTTTTTTCGTCTTGTCGAAGCTCGAAGCCCCTAAATTAAAGAGAAAAGAAAGCATTCTAAGTAAAATAAACTCAATTTTAAAGTATTAAAAATTTTAATACGTACATTTCAGTTGTAAAATTTTACTGCATACCAACAACGATAATTTCTAAAATATATATTTTACAGCTTCAAGCTTTGAAGTTTACTTTTAACAAATAAATGTCAGGAAAAATTTCACAATTTTTTCTGCATGAGTTTGTTATAGCTTGAATTCCGAAAAGAAAGAAAAAATGTTTTTGAAACAGAAAAGAATATTTCATCAAAAGATGAATTCAAATTATTATTATCGCCTTATACTCAAATGCCGTACGCATGCTGAATCCTCTAGAGATGACGTCATACAAATCACTCCACCACCTACAGTTAAAAATTCACGTGGTGCATGTGAAGTGCCTGAATTTTTAAAATGTAAAGAAAAAATAATAATGAAATTAGTCATTGTTTGGTCACTTGCATCTTTTTTAATTGTGGGCATTATTATTTACTGTTTTTTATTCCATTATTTTTCCGGATTCATAATCATTCAAAACAGTATTGTTCTTTATTATATTTTCCGTATTATTGAACGCTTAATATTTAATCCCAAATTTTTTATTTTAAGGCAAAAACTTTGTTTTGGAACACCATTGGTACATAAGAAGGCCACAACTATCTAAGAGGCGACCACAGTTGGAGAAAATTGCATCGTTTCCGATTAATTTATTTCAACTTTGTTCATTAAATTACATGTGAGGTTATATTTGTTGACAAGGATTAGCAATCTGACGCTCGTTTTATTGCTACAATGCATCGGCATTAGGATGGTTCCAAAAAAATCGATTTTTTTAATTCGGAATCGCGTTACCCCTCAAAAGTTGTAGTTTGGTATCCTCAATCGGGGAAAAATAATACAAAAATTTTAACATTATTAACTAACATTATTAGTTCGCGCATGAGGCTAAAAGATTGAAAAAATGTTAAAAATTGAAATTTTCAGAAAATATTAAAATTAGTTTTTTGTGTTTTTTCATAATGCAGCAGCCATAAATTGTCAGTATATAGCGTAGTTTTAACCTAAAAATATTTTATAAATTTACATAAGATCTTTTGCGCATACGCCTTAGATTGGGTAGGAGATTTTAGCCCAATTAGAGAAGTATATGCGCAAACGAAAGATCTAATGTAAAAGCTATAAAATATTTTTTTAGGTTCAAACTACGCTATATACTAACAATTTAGGCTGTTGCGTTACAAAAATATTTTTAAAAAAAAACTTTTTTTTTTTTTTGAAAAATTCAATTTCTAGCATATTTTTTCAAACTTTCAGCCTCATGCGTGGACTGAAGATGTCTACTTAGATTTTATTTTATTATTATTTTTCTCAAATTGAGGATACCAAACTTCAACTTTTGAGAAGTAACGCGATTCCGAAAAAAAAAATCAATTTTTCCGAACCACCCTAATCGACATGTAAAACTATGATCCTCAAAACTTGTTTTTCTTTAAACGGGACACAATTAGTGCACCTACCCCAGTTCATAAATTTAATAAACCACAATTAATGCTGCACATAATAAACACAAAGTCAGGGGAAGGGGAAAATCCCTTTCGTTCATATTTATATCAAAAAATAAAGTTATAACCCACTTTTTTTTCACATTTATAACTGGATAGATTTATATTTCATTATGAGCAAGATAAACAGTGCTATGAGTACCTGCAATCGATTAATTCTTAACTTCGTTGAATATTAGAAAAAATACTAATTTCTTCTCCGTCAGTGAATGGTTTATGAAAAAAAAATCTATTTCAAAATACCTAATCTATTTCAGCTCTATTTGCAGATAAATTTAAAGGCAGACATTCCCTCCCTCCCTCCCTCTCCCTTAATAGTTAGGGAAATTCTTTCAAACATATTGCTTTCATAAAATCGTTCAACTGGGTTCAGCTTATGCAAACACTATCGACGGAAATAAATCAGACGTTTTGTAAGTAGTTAGAGATAATTATTTCTGTCAAGATACCCTAAAGGATTTTAATGACTTTTAAATCCTCGTTGAATATGCTGACAAAGCATTGATAACTTTGCATTAAAAAAACAGGGTTTTGTTAGTTTATGACAGAAAGAGTAAAGAAGATTTGAAACATTTCTCTCTTTTAATTATTTTTCCTCTTTAAATTCTTAAGTTGTATTTGGATAATTTAGCAATGAGTTTTTACTTTTGTTCAGAAACTGAGAATTTTTAAAGTAATATGGTTTCCCTTTGAACTTTTTGCATATAAATTACACATTAACAATTTCTTAATTAGTTTTCGTATTTAAAGTATTTTCAAATAGTTAATTTTACTCTTTGTTGTCCAAACTTTTAAACAAAGGCTTTTGTATTAAGGAATGATTATTTTGTAATTTGATTTTGTTTTCATATATGTTTTTTGTACTTTTTTTTCTCCAATTTCTTTTTCGACTAAATACTTAAAAAACACAATGAATAAGAAAAAAATAGGTGGTTTTGTAGACTATGATACATAAACAATGTCTTACTTATAATAAAAAAATGAAGAACTACTTTAAGAAAGAGGACATGCCAGATCCTGCTCATATAAAAATATTACCAATAAAGTTATCCTTAATACGATATTGCATATATATATATATATATATATATATATATATATATATATATATATATGTGTGTGTGTGTGTGTGTGTGTGTGTGTGTGTGTGTATGCAACATAGCGGTGCATAATAGGAGACTGGAAGAAAGTAATTCAGATAAAAATCTAGAATTAATATAAAAACACATATGAGGATATGAGGCAGTGAGAAGAAAAGGGATCTAAGTAACAAAATTAAAAATTAGGAGATAACCAATTAACTGGCATCCATGTTGCCAGTAACTTTTACCGTAAAATCCTATTTTACTGTAAAATTTTAAAGTAGAATAAGCGAGAATTTAAAAACGCAAAATGCGAGCAGCAGGTTCGAACTCGGGACCTTCATAATGTCAGGCGGCTTTGCTGACCATCCTACCGGTTTGGACACATCGAGTGAGGGGAAGTACGGTGATATGTGATTCACATTGTAATTCACAAGGTGTTTCAATTGGCGCTGCAATCATTTTTTTTGGTACAATTTACTGTAGATTTTTTTTTTGCATTGTAAACACTCCATTTTACAGTAGTATTTACCATAAAAGTTACCCGATTTTTTAACAGTGTAGATGAACCTCTCCTCTGCTTTGTGGTAAGAGATAGTACTAGTAGCCCTAGCAGGAGATTTCGATTTCTTTTTAATGAATGCCTACCTAGTAGGGCTGGGTGATATACCAATATAGCGTAATACAGTAAAACCTGTAAAGTTGACCACCTTTGTAAGTTGACCACCTGTCTATGTTGACCGCTTTTGTCAGGAACGGAATTAGTCCTATCTTGTATAATGAAGGAAAACCTCTGTAACTTGACCACCTTTCTATCTTGACCACCTGTCTATCTTGAGCACTAATGTACCCCAAATTTGGTTAGGAGTGTTGTAAAAAAAACCTTTGTAAGTTGACCACTTGGTTTATTTTTTAAAACTTAATTTAGCAAATTATTTTTTTTTTAATTTTTTTTTTATAGCTTTCCATGAATATTTTGATGCCAGAGTAGCATTTTACCAACTAAATAAAACGGCAGCATAACTAAACCTCCTTTGTAAGTTTAACCACATTGGTAAACTACTAAGTGTCCTTGTATTCTCCAAACTTGTTTTTCTTTTGTTGCTCTATTTGAGATTACCTTTTGTACTCTCAGTTCAGTGAAAACATGTCTCAGTAGAAAAGTACAAAGTATTTTTTCCCAGTTGCAATATTTTGTGGCAACACTGGAATTGTGCTAGAGTTAAAAGTTACTTGCATTGCAATATTTCTGGTGCAAGAGATTAAGAAATAGGACATTTTAATTTTCAACTGCCTTTTGGAACTAGGAGAGTCCAGCTTGTTGCTCTTCGTGTTATAGTTTTACATAAAATGGCTTCAAAAAGAAAGTTAGTTGAACTTGAGATTGATAAAAAGTATGAAATATTAGAATTAATTGAAAAGGGAGAAATCCAGAGAAAATTAGCTGACACATATGGAATTTCCAAAACTAGTGTCTAATAAGTGCGCCAAACTTCAATAAGGAGTTATTTTGTTGAAAAGTAGATTATCATGGTTATAAATGTATTAAATGTATATGAGAAAAAAAAAATAAGCGAAAAATTTGTTATTTTTGATTAGCTATGAATTTTTAGGAACTATTAATATGAAATAACTTTTTATAAACAATGATTTTTTTTTTTTTTTTGATCAATTTACTGAAATTTAAAATTTACATGACACATTATACAGCATTCTGAGAAAATAACCTCTAAAAATATTTGAGTAACATTTTAAATTATAGTTTCAAAGTAATGTTAAACAATGAAAGTTAGTTGAACGGAAAGAGTAAGTGTCAATTAGCCAAAAAGTGAATACATGGTGCAAGAAATGACAAAAAGAATCATTACCCCCTTTGTAAGTTGACCACCAAAGTACTGCACCGGAAGTGGTCAACCTACACAGGTTTCACTGTATATCGATATATATTTATTACCGCGATAACGATATTCAGATTTCAATCCGTCTGATGTATTGAAGAACCGGACTTAATTAAGAACTAATTGAAATAACGACTTAAAAATACAGATTCAGTCTTAACTTTTTGTGCTTAATGAGTGGATCATGACTGCCAATTCCTTCAGATTTCCTAGAAGTTGTACAGATATTCATGCCTTTTTCGTTGATCTGATTACGAGCAAAATTTTCGAGTATTTTCGGGCTTTGCAAAACAAAAAAATTGTATATCTCCAATTTTGGTGCTACGAGCGTTTGGTGGATCTGGAAAGCAGACCCGCACCGTGTTTAAAGCCAACAGGGTTGCCGTAAGAGAATTAACTTGTTTCATTCAGATACTCAGATAGAGTACAAAATAGACGCTCGTTTGGCTGAAGAAAAATTAATTGCATTTTTAAAATCAATATTAAAATATGTGTGCATCGATAAAAAAAAACAAGAGTTTTAAATGTTTTATATATTTTAATTAACCAAACAATGATTTTATCAATGCAAATTCACAGTTTACGTCAGATTTTTGCCAAATAAGGCAGAGAAGTCCTTTGATGCTCAAAAATTCACATTGGGCAGTTTTCGTTCGCAATCGGAACCCCCCTCCCCCTAAAACCGGGGTTTCCTTTTACGAATCCACAGTTTCGTCAGATTTTTGCCAAATTTGGCACAGTGGTTCTTTGATGCTTAGGAATTTTCATAGGGAGTTTTTCGCCTACCTATGAGGGAAAGGGTAGGGTGCGAAAACACCCCACGGAGGTTTTCCTTATGCAAATCCAGTCTACGTCGGGTTTTTGCAAAAATTTTGCAGACAGGTCCTTTGATGCTCAAGAATTCGCTTAGGGTAGTTTTCGTTCGCAATGGGGGCCACCCTCCCTCCCACAGGGGATTTCTTTATACAGATCCACAGTTTTCGTCGGATCTTTGCCAAATTTGGCACAGTGGTTCTTTGATGGTCAGGAATTGTCATAGGGGTTTTCGCTTACCTATGAGGAAAGGGGGGGAGGGTGCGAATGCACCCCACAAGTTGTTTTCCTTATGCAAACCCAGTTTTCGTCGTATTTTTTTCCGAACAGGGCGCAGCGGTCCTTTGATGCTCAGGAATTCACATAAGTTTTTTTTCACCAAAATGGGGTGTAGGGGACCACCTCGGGGGGTTTCGCCAGAAAATCCAGAATGATTACCAAAAAATCCAATGATGTCTGAATTTAAATTTTGAGTCATAAAATTTTGCTTTCTACACATTGACGGGAAAGGTTTTTGCTATTTTTTTCCCTTCTTTTTTAAACCTGATTGTTAAACATGTGTCACTAGACGAAACTTTTATTTTCGAGGTAGACCGTGTAACGTCGGGTAATGCAGTAGTGACATATAAATTAAAGGTATATTTCATAGTTCTGTGTGCTTAATGGATGTATGGTGTGATAGTTTCTAAAATTTATAGCTGCATTCTTTAAAGATTTATTATTAGCACTTTACTTAATGTTACTCAACTAAGAAATAAAAAGTCTTAAAACAAGAACTATTAAATGTCTAAAAATAAACTATTTAAGATGTCAATACGAAATGAAGTTCAAAGTACATTCAAATTATTGAGACTGCTCAATTTGAAAGATTTAAACTGAATATTGAATTGAATATTTAAAACTTTTTCGTCATGCATTGAGCTATACCATTTGAACGCCCTCCCCCTCCCCCCTCTCCAGGAAAGTTTTGAATTTGAGAAATAATTGTATTTGTTATATTTGGAAATGTTTTTTGTTGTTTTTCGATATACTAATATGCTCTGAACTATAACCTTTGCACACCCCTCCCCCAAGAATCTATCGATGTATCGAAAATATCGATATTTGGAGAGCGATATATCGCGGTATTAAAATTCTGATATCGCCCAATCCTACTACCTAGGATTTGAACTTTAAACGCGACTTATTCGAAACTATAAATAGTCCACTTACATCCCTTTGCTTCTCGCTGCCTCATATGGAGTTTTTACTAGGAAGTTCGTGAAACGAAATATTTGCGATTATTAATAACAATGACTGAAATTTTGGAATTAAAAAAAATCAGAGTTCGTGATTTAAATTATCTTTACTAATAATAAAGCTGAAAGTCTCTCTGTCTGGATGTCCGGAGGATGTCTGGATGTCTGGATCTCTGTGACGCGCATAGTGCGCTGGACCGTTCGGCTGATTTAAATGAATTACGAAATTATCATAACTTGAAACCGTAACATTCGCACAAGCCAATTGGCGAGAAAATTCCCCATACATTATTTGTAAATATACAGGCGAACCAACAGACCTTTTAATTTTTCTATTACGGGGAAAGCCGTGCGGGTACCACTAGTAAGTCATAAAATCGCTCTTTTCTACACGTTGACAGGAAATTTTACGCGATTTTTTTTTTCTTCTTTTATTTAATCCAGATTGTTGAACATGGGTCACTTGACGCAACTTTTATTTTCGAGGTAGGCCGTGCAATGCCAGGGCAACGCAGGTAGTAACCAATGAGTTAACAGCACTAGAATTAATGTCTTTATATTTCACAAGTTTCTCATGCTCCAGTTCTTGCGGCTGATAAAAATCACTTTTCGTATGTCAGAGTTGATGGATACCATTGTAGTATGTATCACATTAAGAGAAGTCTATTTGATCTCGCATTTGACGCCTTCTTTACTATAAGGCAATGGGGTGGATTCCTTCAGTCAAAAGTACTACTTTTAGTCATTGAAATTTATAGAATGAGCAAAAAAAAAAATACATGGACCCAGAAAGTACTTTCATTTTTCCCAACAGTTTTTTTTTTTAATTAATTTTTTAGAATGTCCGATTTCTCAAACAAGGCGTGGTCTTTAGACGTCACAAATGATGCAATTTGGCGCATCTTTCTACTTCGTTTCCACATTATGATAATCAAGCAGCGAATTAAAATTGCGCTCTATGCTTGCTATCAACCATATCGTTGCCAATACACGTGAGTAAAGATGCGAATTAAATATTTTGTTCTGTGAAAATGGCAACATTGAATGGCATTTTATCATTTGTGATGTCACACGACAGAAGTGTAAACAATAAAAGCGCACCGATTTAAGTAATTTTTTAAAAATATTAAACTTAAATAAATTATTTAAAAAATGGTCAGATCCTATGTTTTTAAGCATGCTCTTTCAGAAAAAAATACTTTTAAAATTTTGGAAACGATCTCATTTGTAGACTTTATGCGCTGTACACTTAGGGCAATAGGTATCCCGTCAGTCGAAAAACCATGGACAAGAGATTCATTTGGCAAAAAAACCTACCAAATATCGTAATTAAGATTTTTTTTGGGTTACTAAAGTTTTTATAGTGGTTCACAAGGTGACCCGCGGATCATAGACTATCGACCACTAGTATAGTTAACTAAAGAGTGCATTCCAACAATTCAATTTTTTATGAAGATTATCGATGCAACCAGGGACGCCCCGAGTTTAAATTTTTTGGGAGGGCGGAAACTCTCAATTTGCAGAAGGATGATAATTTTGCCAAATGAAACTCCAAATTTCGACGAATCGCCGGACAAAATTTGCCGCATAAAATTTTTTGGGAGGTCATAGTGACCTCCCGTAACCTCCATCGGGGCGCCCCTTGATGCAACGGTAATGCGATTGTGATTTCCAAATTGTTTCCACGGGAGCAAGTACTTGTCTCATTGACACTGACTGTTAGCAAACTTGATTCTTTTCTCTCTCAAAATGATTGCTCCTTGTTTTGTTCAAATGCCACTCACCGAATATTCTGTCCTATTTTATGCGAAAGACAGTTTTGTATTCCTAAGTTTAAAACCATTTTGCCACTCTAATATTTTATTACGATGTGTTTCATTTCAAAGTATGTATTTTTAAAGCGGGAGAGATGGAGGTTAAACATCGTACTTTTGTGTTATTCCAAACTAGTGATGGGCATAATTGAGCTCTCATATTCGAATCACTCGATTATTCAAGATCATTCGAGAACTCGATTATCACTTTTCGAGTTCTCGAGCAGTTAACTTTTCGATTATCACGCCATGAGTTTTCGATTATCACATCTTGAGTTCTCGATTTACAGCACCTCGAGATCTTGATTTGCAACATCACGAGACCTCGATTCAAAATAATCAAGAAGTCAATCACTCGCGATCTCGATTAAAACATCTCGAGAGCTCGATTTGAAAGATCTCGAGAAGTCAATCGCTCGAGTTCTTGATTCGAAAGATCTCGATTGTCAATCACTCGATTACCGAAATCTCGACTATCAAAAGTTCTCGATTATGCCCATCACTATTCCAAACTGATGATTGCGCACAGGGCGACCGCCCCCGATGAGAGGTCACTGAGACGTCCCAAAAATTTCCTTATCTGGCAAATCTTCCTGACGATTCTGCAAAATTATCATAATTCGGTAAATTTGTCTGACAATTCGGAAAAAATAGATAAAATACAATACGCTTAAAATAGAATTATTTTTCTTAAATATTTAGTTTCAAAGCAAATGAATCATCGGGGGAAAAAAAGTCGAATTATTTTCCAAGAAAAATATAGATCTATACGGAAAAGAAGTAATTGTTTAAGAAAGATATCTGAGATGATAGGAGAATTAGACTGACTACTGTCAATAAAGTAGTGTATAAAGTAGTTATAAAATTCGGCAAATTTTGACTGACGACTCGGCGAAATCATGATCATGTGAGAGAATTGGGAGTTCTATTTGGAAAATTGTGAATTTCTGCCCTTCCAAAAATTTAAGTTAGAAACGCCTCTGCCATTAGCCCACTCACCTAGGCCAAAACGGTGTTACTAATAGCTTTCCTTGACTGGAAAAAAAAATGACATTTTTGTTATTCTAAAAAGGCCGAGAATAGATTCCTGGACAGGTTTAAAACATTATTCCTTCAGATGGCGCTACCTACTAAAACTTATAAAAGAGATTAACTTAGGAACAAATTTCTTCGCAGCATTTTTAGAATCTGAATATGAGAAGGAACTAATGTGTGCAATCCTGTTTCGAACGCAGTTTCCAATCTCAGTGGGCGTTGAAAGTCATCGATCGTCTTCCTTAGTTCGAACACCCACGCCAAAGAATATGGACCGAAAATAACTTCGCAAAACGTTTTCCGACTCCGTGAAAATTTTGCTCCAAGCTTGAAAAACGATTTTACGGCCGTAAGGGATTAATGATAGTAGTTTTCTTCGGTGATTTTCAGAAGCGATAAATTGATTTATAGCTTCTTTTCTCAAACTTTTTTTTTACGAAGTGATTGCGACTTTGAAGGAGTTAAACTCTAAAGTTTTCCTTTTCACTGTTGACAAATGAAATGAAGTGAGAGAGAAAAAGGTACTATCGGGATTTTCTTTAAAGAATTTCTTTCAAAGCTTTTTGGTTTTTGTTTGAACCAAAAAATTTATTCAATTTTTTTATAGAAAATTGAAATATAAAGCCCTTCCGGTTGAGCTGGAAAAATTGCGTTGAACGAAAACTGCTCTATATGAATTCCTGAGCGTCAAATTGTATCTGTCCAAAATTGCCAAATTGATCAAAAAAAAAAGACATTAACTGGATTTCTAGACGTATAAGGAAAACACACACACACAAGTAAACATAGATAGATAGATAGATACAGATTGATTTAAGGCTTTTAGTTCATTCTCTCTTTAGAAGAACATGTTGTATTTGAAACCCTAGCAAAGGTGGACGCATCAGCTAGGGGGAGAGATATTTTGTTCAAATAACGCTATTTATAGCATGAATGATGTCGTGTTATGGATAGTTTTACCAGAAGAATATTTCTTACTACTCGATTCAAGAGCGTATATAAGAAAGGGGCTGAGGGGGCCAGGGCTCTGTCCAAAATCTGGAAAAAGATTAAATAAAGGTAGTTATTTTTGGTTATAGTTGCTCAGAAATAATTTCCAACCTTTTAGCTACAAAATAATAATAATAATAATAATTAATAAATAAATATGATAGGGATAATAATAATTACAATACGTTAGATCAGAGATTTCCAAACTGGGTACCGCACAAGAAGAGGTGAGGAGTGCCGCGAAGTGTCCATAGTAACAATAATATATATATATAATTAGACTAGGAAGCCGTGACAAAATTCTAATCCTTCAAAGGTGCCGCGAATCGTCAAACTTTTTGAACCCTGCGTTAGAAGGCACCAGGCAATGGTGTTCGGAAGGGATCAGGGGATCCGTGCCCCTTACTCAAGAAAAGAACGTTTCTTGTGAAAGCGAAGTTGTTTTAACAAGAAGAAACGCAAATAATGTTGGGGACAAAATCTCAGTTCTTTCAGAAAGAAATCTTTAAATAAAAAATGTTTAACAGATGCAGATTATTGCTTAAAACTATTGACCTCTTAAAACTATTTTTTTGATTGCTCCATAGGGTGACAGTGAAAGTCTTTGTCCCACCTCGAAAAAAAAATAAGATCAAGGCACTGTTGTCCCCCCCCCCTCTAAAAAATTTCAATCGCAAAACGGGGGGAGCTAATCTTGGTTATATGGGCCGGTTCCAAAATAAAAACATATATACGCCTCTGACTCGATTTATTATTTTTGAATGAGTAACTGATTAAGATTGGTACAAAACCTGATTTTCTTCAAAGATGGTGCCTAAAATAATTTTTTTTATAATACGAGGGTTGGTCCAAAAGTAATATACCCATTAATTTTAAAAGTATACAGCATAGTCTATTCTGACTGAAATTTACATCGTTGAAAAGAAAAAACGCTTCTCTATTTTACATAATCGCCATCTTTTTCTGTGCTTAATTGTCGGCGGTGCCCAAACTTCTGTATCGAGTGTCCCAGATGTCCACTGCCAACCCATTGAGGAAACGTTTCACCCCTGTTTTGACTTCGTGGTTGCTCCGGAAACGTTGGCTATCAAAGTGTTCCTTAAACTTAGGAAACAAGTGGTAATCACTAGACTCGAGCTCCAGACTCCAATCAAGAACGGAGTGGTTTGTAGACTGTCATGCTCCACTCTGGCGGTGGAATTCTGTGACAGTCGATACGGAAATTAAGGTACCGTCAACAATAATTCACAGAAAAAAATGACGATTGTGTATAAAAATAGAGAAACGTTTTTTCTTTCCAACGATGTGAATTTCAATGAGAATAGACAGTGCTGTATATTTGTAAAATTGATGGGAACCTTACTTTTGAATCGATCCTCGTATTTCGTTTCAAAGCAAATGAATCGTCGGGGAAAGAACTGTCAAATTAGTTTTCAAGAAAAATACTTCTATACAAAAAAAGACGTAATTAATGTAAAAAGATATGGGAGGATAGGAGAATTGGACTAACTATTGATAATCAAGTTGTGTGAAATGTAAACGTCATTCTTAAATCAAAGTAGTCCTTTCGAGAATTGGTTTAATAATGGCCAATGGATATTTAGTATGTAGATAAAATGAGTACCAAGCGTGCTTTGGAACTAAACCGTGGGGATTGCGCCTCTGGTTGACCACCTTACCGGAACACCCGCCTTGCAACCCAGAGCGCCAGGCTCGTAAACTGAAATGGACATAGTACGCCTTGGCTTTAAATGTACAATTTTAGTTTTAATAAAAACAATTTCAGAAGGCAGAAAAAATTGTGAATCGAGAAATTGATTAACAGTGAGAACAATTAAATAAATATTAAATAGGTTATAATACAAAACCCAAGAATAAAGAGATGTTTATGGAGAACAAGTGAGTCGAACGCTGTGTCATAAATTTGAAAAGAGAGACGTTCAGCAATATGCTTAATTCTCGTGTGTAATATGACTGAAATACTAATAAAGGTAAAAATGACGAGAAATGATCGAACGAGCTGAAAGAAATGTAGTTTCAGTGTAGTGATCTAAACCGTTCAATGTTAAAATAATGAACGAGGTGCAGCAATAATACTATTAGTACATCAGTACAGTGTTCCAAATCGACGGGCTATTCATGTTTTTGGAGTTACTACCAAGGCCGGATCTGCGTACGCGCAGACCCCACAGTGCGGGGGAGGGCACGCCCTTACGGGGCCCAACGGCCAAAGAAATTGAAAAAAAAAAACCTAGCACTGAGACGTATTAACGTTGCAAATATACATTGCTGGCCTCTGGGGAGGGAGAGGCTCAACAGATTTTACTGCAAGGGGGGGGGGCAAAATTTATTGATCTAGGCCTAGATGCTACTTTTTTTTTTTTCAAAGAGTCATTATTTTAGACCCATTCGTTTGCGAACGACACATCCTTACTTCCAATAAAAACTCTGAAGGTGTGGTAAAGCGCGATATTTTTTTGTTCTTTGGCAGGAGGGGATGCATGGGACGATTGGAATGACACGCTCCACAACGGTCAAGGTGGCACGTCCTTCCTGACTCCAATTGCTATCCGGGCCATCGTTCAGCCCGGATCGAACCCGGGAGATGGTTCTGTGGTGATCATACCTGCTCAGCCGGGATGCGGCTGCGAGCATCTTTGCGTCCATCTTGATCTCGAAGGGGGAAAACATTATTGCATCTGTCCTCCACCTTCCACACTTGATATTGATGGATATTCCTGTAGCGGTGAGTAGAATGTTGATGGTAATAGTCTCTAGTGAGAATTTTCAGAAAACTCAGTCGCTTTGTAAGACCGAGTCCTGTGGGCTCGATTTCTACCGATGGCTAGTGTGTCTCTTCTTTCTCCTTGTGTTGTAAGTTTTTCTTGTGTTGCCTTAAATGCAAATAAAAGTATTATCTTTCAAGTCAATGGCACCCATCTTCCTTTGTGTTTTGTCAACAACAACACCGGTATTTATGTAGATTTGTGTCTAATTAATTGTTTTTCGTGTGCTGAGGAACAGGGTGTTCCAAAAGTAGCAATACATTTCCAAAAAAACACTGACATATTGATTTTTTCCACAAGTGATTAAGGAAATGCTGTCTTTAGAAGAAAGAACCGCAATAGAAACCGCCTAGAAACTGTGTAGAGAAACATATGAAGAAGTCAGAGATGTCGCGATGGGAGGTCACGTAAGGTCACTGCGACCTCTCAAAAAAAGACCTTTTTCGCAAATTTTGGGAAAATATTGCGACATTAAGATTTTGCCATCTTTTTAAGTTTTTTTTTTTAAATTAGTGTGTGTGTGTGTGTGATGCCCAATATTTATCTTCACTATACGAGTATGATAACGTATTTTATCAACTGAAATTTCATTTGATAAATTGAGAATGTTGGCCTTCCCAAAAACTTGAGTTCGAGGGCGCTCCGGAAGAGGTGCTTCAACTGTACCACAGAAAATATGGAAAACAGCCAGCAATAAGGGCCAACACCATGCTACTACTTGTGAAGAAATAGTGTAAAGGATGAAAAACATCCTGGATTCATCAGCATCTCAAAATTCGTCTAGATTCGGTCTCGAGTTGCCTGATATTGACCCTTCTTGGTGGCTGTTATCCGTTTTTTCACTGACGCATCTCTTCATTAGGTTTTAACATACAGTTTCAAGGAAGCGATGGTGATTATTATCTCTAAGTACAGTACTTCTTCAGTCACCTAAGAAGGAAATTAATCCATTATTGTTTTTCCGAGATGAATCGTTATTTTTTTTTTTTTTTTGGAACACTCTTTATTGTATAAAATGCATGAAACAGTAAAATTTTCTTTTTTCAGGTCACCCTGGGATGAGTGTGTCACCAAAAGTGCTAGTGGTTATCATCATGAGTGTCGTCGTATTTTTGTCTCTACTGACCATCTGTATATTCGTCGTTAGTAAGTATAAAATTATGCACTATTTGTTTAGAGCACATTTGATATGAATCATTATGATGAATATACTGATGGATTTGTTTTATAGTACTTATGATTGGTTTTTCAAACTGCATCAAAGTCAAATTTTTAATTGGCATTTAAATAAAACTAAATAGTAGAACCTCCATTAAGGGACACCTCTATTTAAGGAACATTTTTTCTGGTCCCAGTCCCTTTGAATAGCGACTTCCATGTATTTACCTCTAATTAAGGGACACTCTGTTTAAGGGACAGTCACAAAACCAAAAAATAATGTATAAGAGCATAAGAAATAGTGAATTTACTGGAATTCAAGTTTCACTTTTCCTCAAAAAATATAATTTGAGTTAAGTTTGACTTAAACATAGGTATGTGAAGGAAATAAGTAATGTATTGTAAAAAAAAAAAAAATGCTGAAATTAACATGCATGTTTTGCCCGCTCAACAACCTATTTCAGTAGGTTCAACGCCAACGTATAATACTCAGCAACTAATTAGCTTTGGATATAAAACTTAAAATTTGAACATTAATTTTAATTCACATAGTATTACATTGTAGTTTACATAACATAAAGCAAATATATGTAATGAGTTACTTCAAAATTATTTATGTATGCTACAAAACTTTGCCATTACAAAATTTTTGATTAAGTTTTAATTGATAAAACTTAGACATTTGAATGATTATGAATTTTATTTAACATAATGACAAATAAATTTTCAGTATTTAATCTTAAGTGTTAATAGGTAATGCTTATTGTGATATTATACTACTAAATAACACGGCATGCATCAATCCATCCACCTCCGAATAAGGGACACCTCTATTTAAGGGACAAAATGTCTGGTCCCCTTAGTGTCTCTTATTGAGAGGTTCTACTGTAGTTTTTTTTTTTTTCTTTCTCATTATAGAATTGGGGTTGTTATGAACTGAATGGATGTTCTTAATAAGAAATCTGACTCCATAATTATCAAAAGTAAGACTTTTATTTACAAGATGTTGATCGTTAGAAGTATAGAAGGGCAATAATTCCTTGCACTATATTTGTGCCATAAGTATGAAATACATAGCTTCCCTCAATTGCATCATATATTGCGTTCCCTAACTCTCCGGTGAGAAATAGGAAAACCACGGTCACCTGACTCATTCGCCACCACGTTTATAAGATCCACGCATCCCGGAAGTTACGTAAGCGGCAGATGAGCATGGCTCGCCACATAGTATCCCCCCCCCCCAGTGAACCATGTGAACGATACATTTATATACAGTATAATTGTAACATGACATATGAATGAAAAAAAAAATACTGATATAATAATACAGTTGCATAAAAAAATTATTATTTACATGACAATTGCAAGTCTTTTGGGGAAATTTACATGACGGCCACTACGAATTGCACGCGTGATAGGCTCTTTTTCTGGAATATCTTGTTGCATAAAAGATAATGGTACAGACGTGTCTATTGAGTCTGGTTCTTTTAACGTATAGGGGAAGGTTGCCGTCAATGAACCGGTTCCATGACTAGACCGCGAAGATATTTCCAGTACCAGAGTTTGTGCAGACGCGTAATCAGTTTTAGTACCTTCCTTTGTCTGAAAATAATGTACTGCAGAGTCGTCAAGTTGCTAAAATTATTTAATCTTATTGTTAATCGGTCAGAAAAGATTTCTACCATTGTCTTACTAATTATCGAGATTTTTATTTACACTGGTGTGCAAAAATTAAGGACGAAGTCGAAAAATTAGCATATCAACTGAACGAAGAGGCAGAGCGGACAGAAAGACCAATCAGGAGATTAAGTAAGGTTATGTACGGTAGCACATGCGCAGATATGCAGGCAGACGTAATGGGGGAGTGTCTGAGTAGTATAAAGCGTGTTGTCGGTATAAGATCAGTATTTCTGGCAAAGAGATTGCACGCCGTATAGCAGTTAAAATCACACCGAGTTGCTGCCTCAGCGAAAAATGGCGAATAATCAATCTGTTAGACGACATCTGTTTGCTTTTACCCGAGGTCGAATAATTGGGAAATTGGAGGAAGGCCGCAGTGTAACAAGTGTGACTGCAGAGTTCGGAATTGCTCACAGCATCATTTCACGACTTTGGAGACAATTTCAAACTACAGGAACAGCTATCCGGGGGTTCAGTAGTGGTCGTCCACGAGGAACCACACCCACAGATGACCGGTATATTGTCTTACAGGCCAGAAGAAACAGAAGGTAGACAGCGGGAGAAATCGCTAGACACACGACACAGGCGACTGTACGACCGATATCGCGTTTTACCGTGGCCAGAAGACTGCACGGTGGTGGTCTGTTTGCACGACGCCCTATACGGTGTGTACCTCTAACGCCTGCCCATCGGAGAAGGCGTTCTCTGTGGTGCCGGGAACACCGGAATTGGAGAGACAATGAATGGGGACGAGTACTCTTTACAGATGATAGCATATACAGTCTGAGTAGCGATTCTCATCGCATACTCATCTGGAGAGAGCGGGGAAGCCGCAACCATCCCTCGAACATCATTGAAAGGGACAGTTATGGAGGTCGCGGTGTTCTCGTTTGGGGAAGCATCATGCTTGGTAGTCGTACAGACCTTCACATCTTCGACGCAGGTTCAGTCAACGGGACCCGTTATTGTAACGAGATTCTTCTTCCATATGTGCGTCTTTTTAGAGGCGCTATGGGTCCACAGTTCCTTTTCATGGACGATAATGCACCATGTCATCGCACAGTAGCTGCCGAACAGCTCTTAGACAGTGAGGATATTGAACGTATGGATCGGCCGGCACGATCCCCGGATCTCAATCCCATCGAGCATGTATGGGATTTTCTAGGCAGACGCTTGGCAGCTCGTACCTTACCACCAGTAACGATTCGGGAGCTTCGATTGGCGCTGCAAGACGAATGGGCAGCAATGCCTCAACAACTCATTGACACCCTCATTCTCAGCATGGGCAGACGGTGCAAAACCTGCCTAGCAGTCGAGGGAGATCATATCCCCTACTAAAGACCAGATGTTTCTTGCTGGACACCCATCACAGGGATGTTTCGGCCTTTAGTCACATTGCGCTCCATGCTACTTTTTCAATAAAGCTTCTTTTTATCCCTCTGATTTCTCTTTTAGTAAGTGTTGCTTACATTACACATGTCCTTACGTATTGGAGATCTTATGGTATTAAATGTGTTGATTTGGAAAGCTTTTGTGCAAAGTTATATTGAAAAAACCGTCTCGTCCTTAATTTTTGCACACCAGTGTAGTTATAACATGCCTTGAATATCACTGATCAATTAAACGTGAACATTGACTTAAAAGAGTGCATGGAAAATAAAACCGGTTTGTAGTTACTCTAGTCACTTATTAAAAATTTAGGAGATGAGCCCTTCGAAATAGAAATATGATTAGTGAATCTAATTTTGAAACTAGAATAGAAGTTTTTGAAATTACTTCCGAAAAATTGGGGGAATTGACTTTTCAAGAGGCTGAGAATAATAACATGTCCCACAGATTTAATTAAGACAAAAAGTCTGTTAGTACTATATTCTCTGGTAGTTTGAGACTTAAGCTCTTGGTTTCAGTAATAAAATGGTCAAAAATGTTCTCTGACATTTTAGAGAGCAAGTTCAATCCTGCTTCGAACGAAAATTTTAAAAATCGATTTAACAAAATTCTCAACAGTTCAAAAGAGGTTGAAAAGATATTAGCTAAGAACAGTGTTGCATAGGTTGGGAAAATATCAAGTGCTGAACCAGATGTGATGACAACGGCTGTGTGCTGTGTGAGTTCTGGGTTTTTTTTTATGTTCATTTTATCCAAAAATAAAACACTTTAGAAAAAACATATATTTTTCTCTCACTTATTGTTATTTGTAGTGCTTATTGATCACCTGTTATAAATATTTGTAAGTTACGCATTGATTTTTTAATTTAAGAATGTGATCCATCGATGGAAACTCGATGGTCCATCCATAGCAACCGGTAGCCATGAATGGACCACATGCAAAAAATATTTAATTTTAATTTTCATTCTTTATTGTGCATATTTATCATGAATGTGAATTTTATTTTTAAAAGAGAAATATACTGAGAAATTGTTCCTATAATTAACTTGAAATTAGAGTTCGATTTCCTTTCTAAAAAAATCGAAAACTGTTATGTGGTTCATTGACGGCAACCTTCCCCTATGCAGGCTTTAGTCTGTCAATTGAAAATGTGACATTTTTGTCGCTAATTTTAATCACAAAGGTTTCATCTTCACAAGAGATAACAGGGTAAGGTCCAGTATATGGCGGAGTGAGAGGTGGCTTAACACTGTCAGTACGTAAAAATACATGAGTACACGTTTGTAATGAAGGATTTTTACATAAATGGCTAGATTTCCGCGTCGAAATGGTGAAGCAGGAGTTAAAGATTGTATGTATATAAGAGATTTTAATTGTCACACGTAAGTTTCCGTAGGAGATGAACAACTAGTACTATAATGTAATATATCCAAAGGTAGTCATAGTGTTGTACCGTGGACTAATTCTGCACAGGTACTATTTAGGTCAGTTTTGATGGGAGACCGAAAACCAAGCAACGTGGCGGCAAATGAGCCTGGCTTGTCACAGGGTTACAAATTGTTAAGAGCAGAGGCACAACCAATGGGTACTTCACGTTCAATAACCGTTCCCAGAACTAGTGACCTTGTGCTTCATTGTCCGTTCTTATGTGTATATTAGAGTCTGTCAGTTTTTACTTAAAATAAATATCGAAATTGCTTGTGGTGGGAAAAGTTGTACACTGATATCATATACATGAAATACACCGCCAGCTCAGTCAATTCCAGCCGAGGACTGCAGTTTCGTGCTTATTAGCACTCATCAGCCCGGCATAGGAGTGACTGAGCCGGAGGTGGAAAACCTCTTAAGGAAGCCAAGAGTACCAAACAATCTGGTAGCTAATACAGAATTAGCATTGACCAGACGAGAGACCAAAGCAATGGTTCGGTTCAACTCGAATATTGAAGGCAAGGCAGGTATATTCATTAAGTTACCGCCCTATAGCCAGCACTAAGGCAGAAATACATGAAATACATATGTTTTGCAAAAAACAAAAAAGCATTTTTTTAATCAAAATAATTTTAGCCCTCTACCATGTCCTTGAAGTTTCGCCAAATATGTAAGAGATATCAATATTAATATTATTATTTCCAAATATATATTTTTTAAATTTCCTATAGTAAAAATAGCTGCATAGTACAATTCTTTCTTCATGAAAACAATTTTCCTGGTGTCGTATAACATTTGAGCTCTCCGCTGGATCACTTAAACTGGCATAATTTGTAGAATTTTACTTTAGTTGGTTAGAGATTTAGAACTAATATTATTATTTCAAAAAGTCTATTTACTCTTTTATTAATAGTTCCTCCACAAATTAGTTCGTTCTACTAGAGTTACAAATGTCAGAAAAGTGGGAGCATTTAACGGTCTGATGTTGGAAATTTTCTTTACTTTAGCAAACCGATATCGTAAGTTGCATCGACGAAGCAGAGGCGGGCGTGACGTCAGTGACGAACCTCTGACGACCGACCCCGACGAACAGCTGCGCCGTCTGAGAGGCGCAGCTGCAGCAAACGCCATGGTCTCCGAGAACAACCCCAACTACGAATTTGGTGGGAATACCTGCACCGAGCAAGACCTCAAGAAGGTGCCACGAGAGCAGCTTACCCTTGTCAAGTAAGTAATCCTTTGTTGTGGCTCTGATAAGTTACGCTACGACCTTGGCAATGTTTACATGGTTTGGGGGTAATAAAGAAGGGTAATTAACGCTTGCTTATGTTGGTTTACATTCATATGCCTCAAGAAAGTGCCACGAGAGCAGCTCACCCTTGTCAAGTAAGGAATCGTTTAGTGTGGCTTTGATAAATTGAGCTACGACTTTGACAATGTTTACATCGTTTTGGGGTAGTAAGAAACGGAAACTGGCGCTGACTTGAGATGTGTTATCTTCGTAAACCTGGGGGAATGAAAGTGCAAACGAAAAGTTGGGTTACTTTTGTAGACCTCAAAAAGGTGCCACGAGAGCAACTCCCTTGTGGGGTAATAGGGAAGGGTACATCGTTTTTGGATAATAGGGTAGAGTAATTGGCACTGACTTGAATAGAGTTGCTTTCGTCGTAGTTTTTTAACAGCATTTCAATTCAAACCCGCGCCAACAGCACGTCCCCTTTTTACTCAACCCCCCGACCCTCCAAGAAAAAGCAAACATCGTCATGTTCGTAGCTTAACTCATCAGATCCTTATGATCACTGGTCGTAACATAAGACTTGACGCTGTTGCTATTGTTGTTGCTAACGCCACATGGAAGAGACCTTTTGCTTGGCGAAGTAGGAATGCAGGCAGAACGGATCGGCTCTTCAGAAGGTAAGGCACCCACTTGGAGAGGTACAAACACGTAATCCTGATGTACTTGGAAGGTATTTGGGCGGCGATGGGTTCCGAATCCTGGAACTTTCCGAGCCTGGAGCTAATCCCATCCACAAGACTACCCCCCGGCCGTAACTTTGTACTGCCTATATACTACGAAGCTCACGCTGACTATATTCTTTGCTTAAATACTGTCCTTTGAGAAAATACACATTATAAGAAAAAATCAACGCACCAAGACGGGAGTTGTCAGAATCAAATGAAATTTTACAACTTGAGAACAACATCCATATACGAAAAAGATAACAAAATAGAAGCAAAATGATTATTTAATGCAGGGAAAATCTCAAATAATAAAAGGCTTTAGTACTCTACCGCACCAGCTTTAGCATAAATGTACAGGGCAATACAGGCAATATTTGAGGCATAAAAGTTACGTACGACGTCCTACGTCATCTCGTATCACAATTATTGTACAAGTGTACCTACGAGTAAATCGATGAAACTCGTAGACTGTCCAAGTTACCATTCCATGCGATCCCACATATGCTCTGTGACAAACCGAACCGGGGAACCGAACCAGTCAGATAAGATGATAAAGAGGAAGAAATCAACTGACAGCCTTGTTGTGTGTAGCCGATTATTGTGTTGATAAAAAATGGCTCCTAGGAGCCCCACCAAGAGTGTCACCACAAGCGTACGAAGCATGCCACAAGCATGCCATTCGCCTTTCATGTTGTTGTGGATCAGTATTAGGCGCGACCATGTTTTCTATACGATGTCATCACATAACATTACCCCAGCTGTGGTTGGCTGCGGTAGACAGTTGAAAAACAAAGGTACTAATACGGCATTCCCAACGAAGTTTCTATAAGCGTACACTATTGTCATCATTGGTCAAATAGAACGAGGATTTGTCGGTAAGGACGGTCTGGATCCATTCGGTTGCAGTTCTATCCCGTCGAACGGGACACTACTTCAAAATTTTAGAATTCTAGTTCTTTTTAGTTGTACAACTATTATCCTGGGCCGTGGTGGCCTGATCGGTAAGGCATCGGACTTGTGACCGGAGGGTCTCGGGTTCAATCCTCGCTGGTCGAAGATCCACCGTCGTCATTACTGGTGACTGGGCGAAGTTAAATATGCTCGTAGTCACAATGTCCTCCAAGTGAAACGATACCTCTGAGGGTGCTAGACCGGAAAGTTATTCGACCTCTGGTCTGGTTCTAAATTATCAAACTGCCCGTAGATGGTGCTGCCATCCATCGTGTTGTCTGAGCCAAATCGGACTTCCACCTAGAAATAGGCGCTCGATTAAAACGGAAGCCGTAAACCCTCTGTCTTAAAATCGAGTAGCATCGCTACTCGGTCTCGGGTTCCCGAGTGGCATAAGTAACAACAACAACAGTATTATCCTCCTCTTCCTTGCCAAATTTGAACTCCAGTGATAATGAAATGGTGTCATTCTGACGACTTTCTCAAGACACACTCTCTTAAAAAACAACTTCTCTGCTTACAAAAAGATCTTAATAAGTAAAACCATTAAATTATTACAAAATATTTTGTTAATTAACTGAAGTAACTTTATTTAAATCGAGTAAAACATTATACATTGCTGCAATGCAGTTTATATTGAAATATTTTCTTTAAATATAAATTTAAACATTTTTTTCAATTTACTTGATTAAACTATTAGAAATTTACTAAAAATATTATTCGCACTTGAACGTTAGAAACAAATTTTAAAAAATGCTTCAATACGCTATAGTGTTATGTTTTTGTTTTCTTCTTCTTTTCAGGGCACTTGGACAAGGTGCATTTGGTGAGGTTTATCAAGGTTTCTTAACAAACCCGAACGAAGATACACAAATGCCAGTTGCCGTCAAGGTCAGTACTAAAAGTTAACTCTAAATGTTTCAACTGAATTGAGTAAAGGTGGGGGTAGCGTGAGAGGTATTGCTGGGACATTTTTTCCCAATACGGGAAAATAATTCTTGTCAATTTGAATGACCTGGACAACCGGGGAGAAATAGAAATGAAACATAAGACAACAATAAAGATCATAAAAGTGATAGATTTCAAAAAAAAAAATTAATTATGAATTGAAATATTGTAAGAAAGAAATAATATGGGGTACTATATTTTGATTTTTCACATTTGGAATGTTTACCATTTTAAACTGGAAAAAAACATTCAAATATAATACCATCAAATCCTGTTTCAACAAAATCCGTTACAGCGAAAATTTCGTTTTAGTTAAGATTTTGGAAACCCCCATTTTAAATTACATTGAAAAACTTCTGTTCGTTTTAACTTTAAGTGTAAAAGCATGTATATTATTTTATTGAATATAATATTTTTAAATTTAAAAGTGTAAGGTTTTTTTTTTTTTCAGAAATCTCAAAACACTAACAAATTAAAACTGTATCCCAGACAGTAAGAGAATTCTAGTATTTTAGCGCCTAACAAAGACGCCTTGAAATATTTAACCTATATTTATGTTTCCTATTCAAGATACCACAAATCAGTTAGTAACCAGAAGGTAAATGTTTGCCATCTCAAAACCATCAAGAATGTTTTAAAATGCATGAGAACAATGCTCTGCTACCTACTCTTTCGATTTTTCGAGAAGGATAACTAATCGAATGAGCCAGAAATGGCTTCGTAAAGAGGTATGTAGGGGAATGCCTCGAGTAAAGTGGAATAGCAGTCCAAAGTGAAATGGTGAAATATTTACTCTGCTTTTAGCGCCACCTATCTGGTAACACTTTAAGTATGTAGTAGTACATGAAGTCTATTCCAGTCAAGAAAAAAATACCCTTTAAAAATCGATACTCATATTGTAATATTTTGTTGTAAGTCAAAAATTATTTTTGTTGTTATTAAATGACAAAGTTCTTGTAATTAACATTTGATATATTAATTGAGACCTTCCTAATATGGGCATTAGGTCTGAATTAATATCTCATAGGCGCAAATGTTCAATAGGTGCGGTAGTTATTAAGTTAATGTTAAGCTTATTTGTATTTTAAATATTTTGTACAATATGACAAGTACGTGTGGCGCAAAGTGAAGTAGTTACTTTCGTTCAATTATTCAATCTTTTATTAAATCTCTTACGCATTCTTTATTAATTTCTTTGTTAACATAACTTAATTTAGTAATTCACTTATATATTTTATCATTCGTTCACTTATTTTCTTACTTATTCACTCTTTTACTCACTCATTTATTTATTCTCTACATTAATTAATTTATTTATTTAATTATTCGGTTTTTTTCAGTATCTTTTCATTTATTAATTCAACTTTTTATTTACTGATTCATTTGATCAAAAATATTTTTTATAATCGAGTTGAAACTATTCAATTAAAAATATTTCATTTTACACTTTGCCCCATGAAAAAAAAATTGTACTTTTTTTAAACAATAATTTACTGTCAAAAAAAAGTACCATTTCAATACAAATTTTATTACAAAATGCAATGTTCTTTCTCTATGTACTTTAAGTTTAAAAACAAATTTCCAGTTGGTTCATTTTGAAAAAGCTCAATCATCGTAGCTATTTAGCTATTTCACGTTACGTTGCCCCACATTCCCCTATTTATTTAAAAAGGATAGGGTTGCCAATCCTTTTGTGCACATTGCTTTTCTTGACAGAAAAGGATCCTGTCGAACCTTTTTATGGTTATGGTCTGAAATCCTAAAGCGTATGTTTGTTAAACTGTAACGTGTCGATATTTGACTGAATTTAAAAATCTACTAAAAGAAAAGATCAGTTTGAGTTCACTTTGGTATTTTATTCAACTTTTTTTTTTTTTTTAACTTTTCTTTCAGACTTTGCCTGAACTTTCATCCAGCCAATCTATCTTTGATTTCCTAATGGAAGCGCTCATTATGAGGTAAGTAGTTTTTTCATAGTTATTGAAACTTTCTGAAATGAAGATAAAAATCAAATTATGTTTTGTATACCGTAAACGCGGGCTACTTTGGCTCAGATTTTGGAAGTTTTCTAATATACTTTCTCAATAATTTTGTAACTATTCATATTACTAAGTTGTGGAAACCTTTTTTACGCATCTAGAGTTGTCTTAATTTAATTTTTGAATACTGACCACTTTGATTCGAATTATTATTAACATTTTTAATAGTTTTTATTTGGGCCAATGTTACCCTTACATTTGGGTTACTTTGGCCCAAAGTAGTTTTCATTATTAAAAAACATTGTAGAACTAACTAGAACCAAAGAAAGACATGTCTTCATAGGGAAAACTTTATTTGAAAGAAAAATGCATTTTGCAAGAAGTTTGAGTCCCACATATTTGTGTTAAGGAAAATTGAAGTTTTTTAAAAATGTGTGTGTAAACCTAGTTATTTTTCAGAAATTACCGACTGAGAACAGACCTCTTTTCATCAGTTTTGGAGGTTTAATCATTTCATTCAGATAATACCATTCGTGAAACAAAGGATCTTAAATTTACGGTCACTTCCAAAACTTTTTGATCCGTTTCATTTTTACTCTCAAGATTAGTTCCTTCTTCTCTCACATAAACAGCTGTCCCTGGAAACCTGAGCTCATTCCATTCTACAATTACAAAATTCCATAAACTTTCCAACAAATTTAACGAAGTTTGTAAGAAGCAGATGCAACTAGGTCAACGTTTTCTAAACCTCCTGAAACTATAAGTTCATCTTCATCTTCCCTAATACAAGCCATATAACTGAGCCTTGAGGAGTTGAGTCTGTAATCGCTCTCTTAATCTGTTGCTGAGAATTCCTTTTTTCTTGTGTTTTTCCTGTTAAGAGTTTTACTTTTAGCTTTTTTTTTCTTTTCCAAATCTCTCCGACGGGTTTTTTTTTTTTTTTTTTTTTTTTTTTTTTTTTTTTTAAGCTGGGCCAAAGTAGGCCTCAATTTTTATGCGAGGAGATATGTTGTAATTGTGATTTTTTTTAATTAGAACATTAACAGAAATGAGAAGTACAACTATGCTACTATATAATGTATTGAATAGTAATCATAAATAGGTACTTAACAAACTTTTAGCTGATTTAGAACTGCTTCTACATGTAAAAGTCTGAGAGGTTACAAAAACACATGTTAGCACAAGGAATACAAAACCAGTAGTGTTGCTCCTTGTGGAGAGCTATCAAACTGCTTGGTGTACATTACTGAGTCTTTGAGGCTGCTCTCTAACGAATCTGGTGAAAATATGTTAAAAATTGCTTTCTGAAGGTTTGCAGCGAACGTTGTATCTTTCTCTCAATTTGGGCCAAAGAAGGACATTAGAGCCAAAGTAGCCCTCGTTTACGGTAACGAGATCGTTGTTTTCAAAACACTTCTTTGTTTGAAAATAAGTTGACTCTATAGGAGGAATACTCATGTTTGTAATATATATAATGGACAAATTCTCTCTAAAATAGATTACTGGAATGATAATATTTGATGGTTGAATTATTCATTTTAATATTGAAGCTATAAAATAATCACAGAAAATAATAAAAAATCCTGCATATATTTTGGATGCAAATGATATTGTAATCTAAATTTTTCACTTTGCTATTGGACTTTTTTTATGCTCTTCAATTTTTGAGGATATTCCGGGCAATATGTAGAAATTAAAATGCATAGGAAATTTCTAATGAAAAACTCAAGAAACTAATTTACGCATTTTTAAATTTAACTGAGTAGTAGTCAACATAGCAGTTAAAATAAAAACAATTAAGGTAAAACTCACTGTAGTTAACTTCTGCACTAGTAGTTGGCATAGCACTAATATCTTAGACTTATAAAGAAAAATAAAGAATAAAGAAAAAATAAAGAAAAGAAAAAATAAAGAAAAGAAAAATTATAAAGTTGTACAAAGATAACAAAATTATAAAATGATATTTAAATTTTCAACATTTACCTATCAGATTATTCTTAACCGATTTTTGGCTCTTTTGTTTATTTGGTTAATTTATTTATAAGTGTCAACTGCGGGTGGTTTTACCTTATGAGTGCAAGATTATAAATGTGACGAAAGTTACTTTGAAGCCTTTAAAGTGATTCTATAATAAAACCAATGTTATCACCTAATGCTACTATAAAAAAATCAGCTACAGCTACTATCAAAAAAAGCAGCTAAAGCTACTATTTATTTTTTGTTATTCATTAACTAACACTTGTGTCCTGGACCATCATTTCAAAATTTTCCAGTCGAAAGCTATATACTCAGAGCATTTTATTTCGAAACACAAAACCCACGCCAACGTAATAGAAAATACATTGATTTCTCAAAGTCATGGAGATCTATTGCCCCCTCCTGACCCCCCTAACTGTGTCTAGTTTTGCCGTAACGAATGCCACCGCCGCATTTTGAATGATCCGAGTTACTATCACGTAGTGAGTAAGAATTAAAAAGACGAAGTTTAGCTTCTCCAGCGAAAGTAAAGCATCCATCAGGGAAAAGTCCGACTTTTCTCTAGATATATTATCGGCAGCTCCATCTATCACCACCTCCACAATTCAGGCATAGTTCTGAAGTAGAGAAAACGTTTCTAGAAACCCTACATCCATGATAACTTCTATCGACAAATCACAGACTTTCATTAAAGATCGGCTAAGGCAGTCTTCAAACACAATACTCTCCCATTTTGACTCCAATACCCTATTCACTTGGCAACCCACTTCCACAAATATGTTGCTTTAACAGTTTGTCAGTTATCCTTCAGAACAAAACGTTCTTTCTAAGACTGTTCTTAGTTTCTATCATTTATTATTGATACGTATTCTCAATAGAATTTTTACAGAAAAAATTTGATCCATGTTCTCTGGCAATCCTTCGTAATCGTTCATATTATTCCAAATGACCTCTAACGACCCTTTACGCTCGTTCATTTTACTCTGTATATTCACTAACGATCCTTCGTGCTCGCCCATTTTATACCAAATGACCTCTAACGATCCTTCTTGCTCGTTCATTTTACTCTGTATATCCACCTACTGTCTTCGTTCTCGTTCATTTTATACCAAATGACCCCTAACAATCCTCCGTTCTCGTTTATTTTGTTTTGCATGCCCCAATCTGTCCTTCGTTTTTGTCTGTTTAGCTACTCATAAGTGCTCGAGCGCCAAGTGTTCTGACGTTGGTATACAATTCAAGCATCCTACTGTCGAATCAAAGAAATTCCTCTATATTGCTACGAATCGAAATGTCTTGTAAACGAGCAGTTGAATATGTGTCTGGTACTGAAACTTCTGAAGCACTCGCCCATATATACATTTTTTTAATCAAGATAATTTGTTTTTTTTTTTTCTTGTCTTGCAGTAAATTCAAACATCCGAACATCGTCAGCTTCATCGGTGTCTGCTTCGAGAAAATGCCGCGCTTCATTGTGCTAGAGCTGCTGCCTGGCGGGGACCTTAAATCTTTCCTCAGGGAGTGCAGACCTAAACCGGTGAGCCTTGGCTTTTTCAGCCTTCAACTAATACTTACTTGACTGTAAAGACGGAATATTTTGATATTCTCAAATGTTTTGTTAGAGATAGCTGTCAGTGAACTTCCTGTATCAGTTAAAGATGTTATGTCCTCATTTTTTAAAATGGTTTTTAGTACATTCGATTAATATTACTTTTACTGATCTCCATAAAGGTAACTTTTTTTGGTCGGAAAAGAGAGCTTTTTTTTTTGGGGAGGGGGGATCAAAAAGGTTTTCTTTCTTGGTGGGGGGGAGGCTTTTCTTTACGCATAACAGAATATATACCTCAGCTTACCTCTCAGATAAATTATATTCCAGCATCCATAAAATATGCTCTTTTTTGACAAATTCCGTTAAGAATTACTGATAAATCATCGGAATTAACTGCAGAATATTATATTTGATCTATGCAAAAAAAGGATTCGATTATTTAAAGTGGTCCATGACTTGGAGGAACTACGACTATCAATGAAAAGTTGTACTTTGCCGCAGCAGAGTATGTGTTTTGAAACAAATAATGCTTATAAGCAAAAGTTAACTTGGTCTGCTTGATTTCCTTGATAGATCAAGGCAGTATATGTGCATAGGAAAAGGGGGGAGCGCAAAGACAAATATTAAAACAAACAACTAATCTAACCCAAAACTCTCCCAAAGAAAAATAAATTCTGATTACATTTAGTTGAGAATATGAGATTTAAAAAGTATGATCTGTTTGAGTTGAACCGTGTTGTCCTAGCGCGTAATTGGATATCTATTTTGTCTAAGTGTACAGTAAATATGTGATCATAGTGATCTTAAAATTTATCATATTCTTTTTTATGATCACTATCATCGCAAATGTTATGTGTGATCATAAATGTGTGAGTATAGTGACAACAGCTGTTCTATTTGAATGTATTACAGACACCTAGATATGTAAAAATGGAGATCCCACTGAGAAGGGGAAACCTGAAGGTATGTTCACACATCCTTCTTCAAGTCTTGTGATTTTTTTATTCTATATAATAATGCATTTGTTACTTTTTCTCTGTCTTATCGGCGAGACAAATTTTTTAACCGACCCCAAGAACAAAATGAATAATTCGCTAGTCAAATTATGCATAGAAGGCGCTACAATCCCTGTCAAATTGCGGCTGAACCAAAACCGGCCCACTTGTGCAGGATGTGACCTGTCCAATGAGGCATCTGCCTAGTCCTTGCAAAATTGAATTGTTATACCTATTCGGCTAATTTCTAGGGCTCGACCGATGGCACTTTTTGGCCGATGGGCCGATGCCGATTGTTGGCCGATTGTTCAAAGACGGCCGATGGCCGATGGCCGATTGTTTTCCTCCAAATGGCCGATTGCCGATGGCCGATGGCCGATGCCGTTGGCCGATGGCAAAAAAAAATAATCAAACAGAAATAAATTGATAACGAATAAGGAATTGTAAATCACAAAAAAAAAATCGACCTAAATTTTTATTTTACGATCATCCAATTTATACTTCACAAGTTTTCTCGGCACATCTGTACATGCATATGTACCTAAGAACATATAGATGACCGAAATATCCATTTTGAACGCCTCCTCAGTTAATTATCGCAAATTCTTTTGTGATGTCTTCATGCTAGTGGTGCGACATCGATGGCAAAACATCGATGTTTCAGAACATCGATGTTGGAAATTAAAACATCGATAGTATTGATATATCGACCAAAAAACATCGATGTTTCTGAACATCGATGTTTTAAAACATCGATCGTTTTGTCAATATTTAACATACATTTTTTAGTATACTACACTACAAACTTACAAAGATGATAATCTCTAACAAATGTATAATAGTATCTTAATGGATCAGGGCATTGCGTCTAATTTAAGCAATACAAAAGAATACGAACCCCACGAATATATTGAAACTACTGAACTGCAAATCATAAATACAATTTAATAGGAATAATTTCGCAACATCTTGGTACTATAATAAGACAAAAAATGATAAGACATGCAACAATTAATACAAACTAGTTAAATCTGCGAAAAAATATATCATAGCACTTACAGTCAGTTGTATGATGAGAAAGAGGTGTGCAAATTATATTAAAAGTACAAAATTAATTCTGACAATTATTATTAAGAGCAAGAAATATGTTTTGAACTGTTAGTGCAAAAAAGTTAAACACAAATTGTGAGTAATTGATGGACGGCTTATTGAGGGTAGACGATACGGCTTATTGAGGGTAGGATACGAGTGAGGGGGTCATAACACCCCCCCCCCCCCCAACCCGCAACATCATTTGAATGTTTGCTCGAAAAAAATTAAAAACTTGATCGAAACCGTAAGAAATGTATACAAGGAGGAGGGGGGAATCATGACTCCCTCCTCCCATCAAAATCTGCGACAATACTTTGTAATCTGTTTCAAGGTTCATTGCATTTGAGTAGTGAAAATGACTGCTTGAAAAAAAAAAAAAAAAAAAAAGCCGGACCAAAACCATAATAAGAAACAGTAAATAGTTCTCGATTTTTTTTTATTTTGGGGGGGAGGGGGGTATTAACTGTCACTTTTCTATTTATAGCATATGTATTTAAAATATGTAGACAGTAAAAATAGCTTTTCTCGAGACAGTTAGTCTGCGGCGCTGAGTTCAGGAGCCAGTATAATGAGAAGTAATAAAGAAGTGTCTGACGCCCGTTTGCTTTTATAAGCAACAAATTTAATCAACGATAGTTTTTGTAAAACCATATCCAAAGCTTCAGGCATCGCTTCAATCGATAAAACATTTGAGTCCATAAACGCTTTTTTTTCTGTAAAGTCTCTATAGATTAGAATTTCTTTCTGTTATAATTTTTAGATAGTTCAGTTTTTAGTCGTGCTGAGTTTATTTTTAAATGTGTTGTAAATAGTTTATTAGTTTAAATCAGTGTTTAGGATTTATTATCGTGCAAGAAATGTAAACTTTGAGTGTCGTGTTAGCGCAAAACCTCATTATACATAGGTTCTCGCAGTGGTGCCCACCTAGGCAGTGGCGGATACAAGGAGAGGGTCATAGGAGTCATGACCCCCTCCCTAAAACGTCGACAATATTATCCGTTCGCATTGTATTCAAGCACTTTATGGATAAAATGTAAATAATTTCCGTTTTTGTTTCAGTTTTTGAATTATTTTTACAAGCAAATACTTGAAATACTTCTTTTTTTAATTGTTTATAAAATTTATTCGTGAGATTTTTGTCCTATTAGGTGCCATATCCCTGACCGATGTGGTATTTTTTAAACACCTAAGCAGTTTCAGAAATTTTTCTTACCAAAAACCATAAGTTTATTCGTGGAGGAAGGGTGAAGGTCACTCTTTAGCATGAGCCCCCTAAAATGTTAGTCTGTATCCGCCCCTGGGTAGACGATAAGTAACCCCCAATATTTGGTGTTTAAGCGCATTTCTCTTTTCGCTGACTATTTCACCAGGCAGAGAAAAAACTCCTTCCGATGAAACATAAGTCGCCATCACTATCAAATACTTCGACACAACTTTTAACAGTTCTGAATTAGTACAGTTATAATATTCACCGTAGTAATATATAGGATTCTCCTTTAGTTTAAGAATTGGAGTCTTAGAATCGACTGCAAGAACTGACAACAGACTACCATTGTCGAGTTCTTCCAATAGCTTTGACCTCTTCCTCACCTTCCAGTTATCTTTTACCATCTTGTAGTGATCTTTCCAAAAATCATCCTTTACACAGAAAAATCGATATTTTTAAATGTGCGCAAATAAATGACATTTTTGAAGCAATTCCATACGTAAATTTAATTACCTAGCAAGAAAATTGGAGCAAATTTTACTATAATTTTTAATTATAATACAAAAACATCAACATCGAAATCAAAACATCGATGTTCCGAAAACATCGAAAGTAAAACATCGATGTTCCGAAAACATCGAAAGTAAAACATCGATGTTTTAGCAAAAACATCGATGTTTCCAAAACATCGATATCGATGTCGCACCCCTAAGCCTTCATGCGCGTAAACTTGCGTCACTCAAAAACGTTATAAAATAGTAAGTTGAAAACTCATTCAGTATGATCTAAAAGTTCGAGGACAAGTTGCATAAAACCTTACCCTGAATAGTTCACATTATCGAAGCACATCTATCTACAAAATAGTCAGCTTGAAGGACTATGCACTTCTGCCAACGTTCGTATAGCTTTTACAAGCACTCCTGGAAGACATTTTTCGCAACCTCCTGTAAGGCCTCTTGCGTTGCTGCTTTGACTTCATCGTGGGTAAGAAGGCGACTTTCATGTTGAGGATGCACGGTTCGATTGGTCAATACTCTGGTATGACAAACAAATAACATAACGTTTCCTCGAACTTAGCTCCGTTTGACTTTTACCTGTTCCCAGCAAAAAACCATTTCCATGGACGCTGCTTTCTTCCGTCAGGAGAAGATAAAGCTGCATCATAGAAGGTAGCAAAAAATGGCTTCCAGAAGTGTTTCCAAAAGTTATATGAACACTGGCAAAATTACGTAGCCCCTCAAGCTGACCTTTTGAAGGTGAATGTGCTTCGGTAATGTAAACTATTCTGGGTAAGGTTTTATACAGCTTGTCCCCAAACTTTTGGATCGTACTACGTATCATCTGTATAGGGTTAAGCTTCTCCTTTTTTAACTGCTGTATGATGAAAGAGAAAGAACAACAGACAAAAATAAAAATGAAAAAGGAAGAAAAACAAAGAGACTGTTTAATAACCAATTGATTTGTTTTTTTTTAATTGAACATATAACTAAGATTTCAGTAACATTGTAATGATGTATGGATTTAGGTACATTAAACATAGTTAAAAAACATTAAATTATGTTGTTTAATCATTCAAAAAAAATAATAATAATAAAACTATGAAACCGTCAACAAATTACGCAATTGAAGTGGAAAGATTGCACGTAGACATTTTTTAGTCATCAAACTAAACAAAAAAGCTAACAGATAAATTACAATATTAAATCAAAACAGGAATATTTTTATATTTATTTAAAATTTATGAATAGAAAAGTTTGCATTTTTCATAAATGCTATAACGGTGACATAGATTTTGCTGAAAAAAGACATAGCCATGAAAAGAGCGAGGTTCTTAAAACGCAGCTACAATAAACAAACTCAATATTTACACCAAGTTAATAACTGAATACATATACTACTTGATCTAATGTTTGCACACATAATATTGAAGAATTTGATTGTTTAATCTTTTATGAAGCTTTACAAACAAGTTCAAATTATTTTTTTCAATTTAGCAATAATTTTCTGAAATTTAAAAACTGCATAATAGAAAATCCTTGAAACTTTTCCATAAAAAACAAAAGTAACTTATTCATTGATTTTATATAAATACATAAAAATACTTACTTACAACAGAAAAAAAATCGATCGCTATTAAAGATCCAAAAAAGATGGCGCATTACGAAATACAGGTGAAACAAGTATGAGAAATACGCAAAATGACATTTTTTGACCGAAATAAATTATCGCTAAATATTTAAGAAATGCTTGAAACGACGAGGGAGTACTAGGGGGGTCACCCTCTGATTTTGGAGTAACTCACACTTCGGCCCCAACCTCGACCTCATTCTTTTAGTACAGAACCGCTACCACCAACGCCTCGGAAGAGTTTCTGAATCTAATTCAGCACTTCCGAAGAAAAAATTCAAAAGTCCCTTTGATTTCCGAATTATGTCACCATTCAAAACGTCGTTAATCAATTTCTTACATTAATGCTCTAAATTCTTTCTAAACAATAGATAAAGTTTGAAAAAAAAAATTCTCGAATTTTATGAATGATGTTAGTCTTAAACATCTCAGAAGTACAACTAGAGTTTAATTTCAGAAATTGAGGGAGTGGGAGGCGAGGCACGCAAGTGTTCTCGGAAATTCAAAAAATAGTCGTAAAAAATAGAGTTCAAAATAATCATAAGCATTGAGTAGAAAAACCCTTTCAAAACTTGCACCCGAGTTTGTTTTGACGTGCAGTGGCGGATTTAAAATATAGCAAATGTTGCAATTGCGCGAGAGGCCCCATAACCATATAGGCACAGTAAGAGTTACAAAAATGCTTATGATAAATGTTCTACAACTTCTGTGATAGTGAAATAGGGACCCAAAATATATTTCGACGGGCCCAAAACTTGTAACTCCGCCGAAGCGATACAGAAAACACTGCATTACTGTGATTCATATGACAAATATCGAAAAATTAAAAAATACCGTCGGTTCTACGGGAATCTAATAAAATGACACAAAAACCGGTTTCACCATTTCATATTTGTTTCCATAGTCTCCAATTCGGCAATATATCACCAAATGATCGTCAGTCTGAGACGCTATTTTAGTTTTGCATTGAAATAAGTGATTAATGACTTTAAAAAAATGCGTAAACAGGCTTTTCAGAACACCCAAGCGAAAACAAAGAGGGAAGTGCACAACTGGAACGTACGCACACCTCACATGCGAAATTTATCCTTCTACAGCTTACCATTTTTGAGTTATGACATCTAAGAAATACATACGTACATTCAGCTGCAAGAAACAACGCAATAATTAACTTGTTTGGTACCTGAATGCAGTATGAAAAACTCTTTCAGGGGTGACTAAAATGGAAATTCATACTGAAATTTAATTAAACAATTTTATATGAAAACAATAACTCCCTTTACTTTGTATTAAAAAGTAATTTTTCTTTTTTTGTCAAAAACATCGGCCAATTCCATCGGCTTTTCGATGCTTTTAAGGCCGATGGGCCGATGTTTCCTGCAAACTAGCATCGGCCGCCGATGCCGATGCCGATGGCTAAATTGTTGAACCATCGGCGCCGATGCATCGGCCAGGCCGATGCATCGGTCGAGTCCTACTAATTTCTTAACCATCCACAACGTGGCTTATCTGTGCTCTAGAACTTCAAAACAATAGCAAATTGTAAAGCTGATTGTTAATAAATTTAACAAATAAGTTTCAAGGCTGAACCTAAGCAAGCATGGGATTATGGGTTATGAACTTTCGAATCTTTACAAACATTGAGAATAATCCATGTTTTCGGAGCTTTCTTCGATTCAAGTCATTAACTTAAAAACATGTGTAAAAGCTTTTTCCCACTTGTTTCTTATTCCATTCATACTCATGAGTTTTCTTTTTCTTGCAGAACAAACCTTCGACCCTGACGGTGACGGATCTACTGCTGCTCTCTTTGGACGTGGCGAAAGGTTGTCAGTATTTGGAAGCAAATCATTTTATCCACAGGTGAGTACAATGTCGAAGCACTCTAAACTGCCGGGGGAAAGCAAAGGGCAGTATCTGAAGAACTGAGTTTTTGATATAGTTAAAGAAACTCGTTTTGGATTTCATACAAACAATAGAGAAATGTTGAAATTCGACGTTATTTGCGTGTTTTGTTTTCAGCGAAACCCAAATAAGCGAGCTTGCACAATAAAGCTAAAGTACAATGGGTAGCAAAAATCTAAAAAGAATTAAAAGTTAAAAATGTGCAGTTCCTGCCCTTTACCTTCCCCCGGTAGTTTAGAACATAGTATGGAAGAGGCAATACCATCTACCTTGAAGGTCTGAGCCCTTTACAACAGTTTGGTATTTCCCTTATTTGTCCTTCAAAGTGCAGAAAAAAAGAATCATCCAAAGTACCAGGTGGCCATTAGTAACTCAACCTGCTTAGACCTGCGCAGAGCTCATCCTAACTGCCATACTTCATTGAAAATTGATAGGATGAGTTGTAGTGAATGAAAACATGGGATAAATATGGGAAAAAAGCATTTGTGGGGATTTTTGAAACTAAATAATAAGAGAGAAATAACTGGTCATCAGAAAGAAGATAAGAGTTCCACGTGCTTTCAAACAATTACAATACCCAGTAATTCTCTGAAAGTGTATTTCTGGATACAATATACAAAATTTTATCTCTCAAATCTTCCAAAGAAAAAATAAAATGATGGAAATAAAATTCAAACATTGGAACTCTGTTTCCATTAACACAACTGCCTCTATAAAAAGTTACCGTAAAGAACTGAAATTGGAGAATTTCGACTTTCACCGGTGATTTACCGGAAATTTTCAATCTTTCGCTGATGTCTTTGGTATGCGAATGTTGATATTCACTCGCTAATGTCGACATTTACCAGGCTTCGGCTTATCATCGTAACATATACAGAAAATACCATGGTAAGTTGACCACATGCGGTGCAATACTTTAGTGGTCAACGTGGACAAGTGGTCAACTTGTGGCGGTTGATATATAGATGCGTCACTTACCAAATCGATTAACTCCATAAAACAAAAAGTAGAGAAAATTTATGAAGAAGATGGTGTTATAGATGGGAGTAAATAGGACCTCGTGTTACATTTTCTGCCATCACATGGTCAGAAATGTACTGAACTAAAACTTTAATATAAATTCTCATGCTAAGCATTGATAGAGCAGAATTTAAGAGATTCAAGCAGAAATTAAGATTTTTTTTTAAAAATAGAGTTAATCGACTTGGCAACTGAGGCATCCATATACACTCAGGAACATTGAAAGTAGCGCCCCAAGAAGGAAGCATTGGATTGAAGTTAAATTTAATATACATATTAATGCAGGTGAGAGAGACATATTTGATCCGAAAATCCAGGTAATTAAACAAATACAGGCTAAGAAATGAGATAAATACAGTACTACTTCAATAGCGCGTTGGACCCCCTTTTGCTGCAATACATGGCGTAACACGAACCGGCATTGAGCTAATTAAACGTCTAAGGCAGATGGATTCCCAAATTTTGAACAGCCACTCCTAAATCTTGCACAGAGATGCACGGCGGCGTCTGGCGTTTCAGCTGATCCCATGCTCTATACGGGACAAGTCGGGGGAGCAGCTGGCCATGGAAGAGTCTCAAAAGAACGTAAGAACTGTAGGTCCTACATGTGGTTGTAGAATGTCATTAAAATAACGCTGGCCCGTTAAGGCTCTACGCACCACAGCTAGAGTGGATCGGCTATCATAGGCTATGGCCCTCCAAACCATTATGCTCGCTGTTCGGGCAGTGTGTAGTGCGATAAAATGAGTTGAATGGTACCTTTCTCCAGGGTCTTCCACATCCGTTCGCGGTTATCATCTGACCCCAAAATGAATCGGTATTCATCACTGAACACCACCTTTTGGCAGTCAGTGACATCCTACATCACTCTGGCTCTGTACCATTTTAGACGGAGTTGCCTATGCTTTGGTGGAAAAGGGAGTACGCGAAAAAGGCGCTTGGACTGCAGATTCAGTGCCACAAGATGTTTAGAAATGGTTCGAGGAACAACTGCTACCCCTACGCCTGCTTGTATGGTGGAAAGAGTCACTGCGCGATCCAGGAGTGCTTGTCGCACGATCCTTCGATTATCTCTCCTCGTCAACTTCCTGGTCACTCCAGACCCGGTTTTTTGCACGTGGGTACTATCTCGTGTCCACTGCCTACAACAGTTTCCAGCGGAACACTCCAAACGATCCACCTGAGCAGCAATACGACTCATCGACCAGCCTGCAGTTGTCATGCCGATGATCAAACCTCTGTCAAACCCGCTAACTCTAAGAAACGCTTTCTAACTCGTCTACCAGGCATCCTTCACTCATTAAGGTTCTCCGACAATCCGGATGTAATCGTAACATTTATAAATCTTAAATTATGCACTGGTTTTTTATAGCACTTTTTCCCCGATTTCACCGATACTATAGGATAAACGGTCATGCGCATTGACACCAAACTTGGATCATTTGCATATCAGATGCCACTCTTACATGCAAAATTTCGCGATTGTACCTCTCTTCTTTCTTGGGGTGCTATTTTCAATGTTCCTGAGTGTATGATCCAGGACTAATTATGTGCTTGGCAACAGCAATCATCTTTGACAGGTGATCAACTTACAAAGATGATCAACTTTGCAGGTTTCCCTGTACATTATATAGACTATGGGGAAAAGACATCAGTATTTTTTTTAATCGTCAGGTGAGAAAGTGGTGTATAAAAACCAAAAACTCAAATTTTGGAACAAAATACTGTATTTCATTGGAGCCCTCGTAGATGTGCGTTCCATTTGTGTCAGTCACATCTTCAATGGGGATTACAATCAGAACTTAGAACCCATTAAATTAATTAGGAAAATGTATTTTTCGAAAGGGCGATTCATTTCAGGCTCATCTCAATGCAAGTTAATTTTTTGCATGAGTAATTACACAATACTGCTAATGAAAAAAAAAGAAAATTAAAATCAAGCCTTGCATCAAAGGTTAGTCAAACGAAAGTTAATTTCTTTGAAAAAAATAACTAGGCAGGGCGTCCTTTTTTTTTTTTTTAAATGGAATTGTGCTGGCTTTGATGAACACCTCAATCATTCAGTGAAATTTTTCAATTAAAAATGATATTTGGTTGGTTGAGGTAAATGGGACCCCTTTTTAAGACAAATTCAGTAAAATGCTTTTGGGAGTTATTTTTAAAAACTAGTTGAGAGCTCGAGGTTTAGAAAAAAAATTAGAGATGTAGAATATCAAAACCAGCCCAATCCATGAATTTTCAAAAAATTCCCTAATTCGATACTTCTTGGCTGGTACTATCACGTTAAAAAGCGATTCGGGATGTTTCCGCCTCAGTCAGGTCGAAAACCGCTGCCAAAACCGGTTTCACTTGAAAATCAGCTCAATCCTTGCTTCTACTCAATGGTCACCGTAAAGACGCAAGGGTGACATCATTATATTATGTCGCCATTAAATGCACATTTTCGATTTTGCTGGCTATCGCATCGGAATTTTCAAAAAAAAAATGAAAAGGTCGATTTATTTCACTTTTTTTTTTTGCGTGAGTAATTACACAATACTGCTAAATAAAAAGATAAAGAAAACTAAAACGAAGCCGGGCACTAAAGATAGTTCAAACGAAAGTTTATTTCTTTGAGAAAATAAGTACGCAGAGCGTTTTTTTTATGTGATTAAATTAATGGTTTGATTAACGCCTCAACTATTCTAGCTGGGGAGCTAACCGATGGAAAACTGCAAATTATGATAAAAAGATACCACTTGGTAGGAATGTTGTTTATGACTATAAAATGAATTTAAGACCCAGAGACATTTTCAAAAACCGTTTAAATCCAAGATGGCGGCGTTTTTCAAAATGGCTACCCATATTAGAGTTTTTTTTTAATATATGTCGTACAAAAGAGGTTTTTGTATCGAATTATAGATTTTTCAGGTCACAGATTTCATTTTTTATGTTGAAAATAAGCTAAATCTTCATTTTGGTTCTTTTTTTTATAAGTATCATTTTATTACTTACAAAAGAGATTACGTGCTTTTCAAAATACGAATATAAAAATAGGAAAAATATTAAATGCAAATATGTACCAAAATATTAGTACTATGTCGTTAGTCAAACACTGCTTCATTCTTCGCATTAATTTTTGCATAGTAGTGTGCAGGACAGACCAGCACTTCTGCAGCTACACTTGTTTTTGCAGATTTTGCAGGTGCACTTGATGGACTCAGTGCACGAATCAGAAATTTCCAGTAACTCTGACCATTTCAGCTGCCATCCAACCCTATTCACTTGGAGATGGTGCACGTATAATATGTTTGTGAGCTTGTCCTAAAATGTGTTCAGCCTGGAAAGCACTACGCAATACTTTGTTGGTGGCAAACTTTCAAGTGGCCGATTTTTTGTCATATTCAACTCTTTCCTTGCTTCATTTACAATTACGCTATTACTAGTGGAACAGTACAGCAGTACTACTACGTACCTTTCAGGTTGCGAAATAAATAAAAACGCCACAGTTGCTTCTTTGAATATCATCCATGCCTTCCAAGTTGATTTTTTGAACTTCCCAGTAAAGCTAGGAATGCTGTCACAAAACCTATGAAGGCATGAAATCCGGGTAAAGCTTTTCTTTTCCTTTTTTTTCCCAATAGCTTCATATATAGCATGAACTGTAATGCATTTGCTGTTGTTTCCTGTTACGAAAGCAATCCAATGTTTATCCAGACTTAATGTTGACAAGGAAAAAAGTAAGATATTGCAAAAACTAACACATCTGCATCAACAATGCACACGACAATATTCCTGAAACGGTTTTCTACCATGTCTTGAAGATGCACTATCATTCTTGAGCTTGTTTCTTCTGGGCCAGGGCAAGTAACATCAATGTGGGAAGTTTTTGCAGTACTATTTCCTTTAATGTCTTCATCGAAAGTCGTTAGAACCTGTACATTTGTTATGGTACTTACAGCTGACGTACGTAACAGCAGTGGTGACGGTTGAGGCTTATAAGTGGAGTAGGGGGGGGAGGCAAAAAAAAACACTAAAAGCTATGGGGTTTTCAGCGGCAGCAAAGAAAGTACATAAAAAGGAATTGACAGCACTGTGCACAATAATCCTGCTATCGATTACAATAAGGTTCTGGTCATTTTCCAAAAATGGATTTCCAAGTTCTTTCAAAGTGCTATAAAGAGCTCGAACCTTAGTAAAATATTCAATTTGAAATGAGTGGTACTGCTCAAGATGAAGTTGACTATTTTCTTTATATTTTAGCTTAATATCACACTTAAACTCTTCTATTATTAATCGGCTTATTTGTGGTCTAGGAACCATCCAACGCCCAAGTGCTGATGGATCCTGTGTTAATCCTATTGCACCGCCATCTCCTTTTACTATTGCATTATTTTGTTGGTGTGCTTGGTCAATACTGATTGCTGAGAATAATCTATTAGATTTTCTTATCTTAAACTCCTGAAATAAATGATCGATGTAGCTCTGATGGTAGTTCAATCTCTGCATCATAAAGATCTTTTTAGATGGATTGAAAACGGACGTGCGTAATTTAAAGCCACAAACCTCTAAAACATTTGTTGATTACTACGAAAACATATTTAAACTTTACGTTTGTAAAGATATTGAGACTTTCCAATGCCAGAGAATTGATTTTATTTGGGGCATATATGTTACACCAAAGATTAAAGGTCAAACTAGAGAGAAGTGGGGAGCAGGAATAAGAAGACAAGTGCTTTCACACGGTACTTTACTTAAAAATTGGCCAGGATTTTTAAGAAATTCAAATAACAAAGAAGTGTTCTTTGCTCTGTTAGGTACGTTTAGCTGTAAGTACATAAAAAATGTGCAGGTTCTAACGACTATAGGTGACGACATTACAGGAAATAGTACTGCAAAAACTTCCCTCATTAATGTTACTTGCCCTGGCCCAGAGGAAACAGGCTCAAGAATGATACTGCATCTTCAAAACATGGTAGAAAACGGTTACAGGAAGATTGTCATATGCATTGTTGATACAGATGTCTTAGTCTTAGCAATATCTTACTTTTTTTCCTTGTCAACATTAAGTCTACATAAACTTTTGATTGCTTTTGGAACAGGAATAAACAGCAAATCCATTACAGTGCTTGCCATATATGAAGCTGTTGGAAAAGAAAAGGAAAAGAAAGGCTTTACCAGGATTTCATGCCTTCATAGGTTTTGTGACAGCATTCCTAGATTCACTGGGAACTCCATAAAATCCACTTGGGAGGCAAGGGTGATATTTAAAGAAGAAACTGTGGCGTTTTTTATCTATTTCACAACGTCAAAGTTCTATACCGTACGAAATTTTTGACATTTTTGAAAGGTAAATTGTAGTACTACTGTACTTTTCCACTAGTAATAGCGACACTGTAAATGATGCAAGGAAAAAATGGTTTATGACAAAAAAAAAAAAAAAAAACAGGCCACTTGAAAGTTTGCCAGCAACAAGTATTGCGTAGCGCTTTCAAGGCTGGACACATTTGGGGACCAGCTCACAAACATATCATATGTGCACCATCTCCAAGAAGTGTTGGTCTGTCCTGCACACTATTATGCAAAAATTAATGCGAAGAATGAAGCACTGTTTGACTATCGACGTAGTACTAATACTTTTGTACATATTTGCATGTAATATTTTTACTATTTTTATATTGGTACTTTGAAAATAACGTAATCTCTTTTGTAAGTAATAAATTATATTTAAAAAAAAAGCACCAAAATGAACATTTTCAACGTACAAAATGAAATCTGTGACCTGAAAAACCTATAATTCAATATAAAAACCTCTTTTGTACGACATATATTTAAAAAGTCTAATATGGGTAGCCATTTTGAAAAACGCCGCCATCTTGGATTTAAACGGTTTTTGAAAGTGCCTCTGCGTCTTAATTTCATTTTATAATCATAAACAACAGTCCTACCAAGTGGCATCTTCTTATCATAATTTGCAGTTTTCTATTGATTTTTGTCGTTTAGCACCCTGGCTATTCAATGAAATTTTTCAGTTGAAAATTATATAATTTATATTCTATCCGCATAAAGGATGGAATTCTCAAAATTAAAAGTTTGCTCTCTCTCTCTCTGTTTTGACACTTTCGCAATCTTCATTTTATAGAAATACATTTGAAATTTAAGTAACATTAGAAAGAACCATACTTATTCAAGCTAACAAGGCTAATCGCGGTAACATATGTTTATACATGGCCCCACTGAATACTTAACGGCCGTGGCAATCGCTGAAACTCATGGCAACAAAGAGGGCGCCACTGGCTACCCCTGTTTTTGTTTCCACTTGGCGTGATTGTGAGCGTTGGCGCTTTGGCATCTGTGAATACGTGATTTCTCGACTTATTATCGGGCGTACGTCATTTGACGAAAAATTTATTTTAAAAGAAGGAACATTGTATTACAAAGGTGAAGAGCATTTCTTATTGTTATTTTAATATCATATCAAAAATAACGCGTAATAAAAAATTTTAACTAAACACAGAAAACATATGATTTTTTTTAATATTAATGCGCAATTCTTAATATATTTTTTCAAACTTTTTTTTTTTTTTTTTGAAAGTTTTGCAAATAATTTTCAAATTTTTTATTGAAAATCCCCTGCGGTTTCCTTTTTGTATATGTTACGGCCAAAGCCCGAAATCGGCCAGTTCGCGAATTGGCCAGCCAATTCGCGAACTGACCAACATTGCTGAAGGCTTACCGGCCAAAGCCCGAAATTTTCTGCATTTCGGGCTTTGGCCGGCCAATTCGCGAAGTGGCTATGGACGATCGGCCAAAGTACGAAGAGGAAAATCAAGATTACACTTGCGCGTGAGGAAGATTACATTTGCGCTCTTCAAATGAGCGAATTATCTTCAATAAATGCGTTGTGTAAAGTGTACGAATGCAAAGGCAAATTGAATTAAGGACGATCGCCAGTCTTTTTCTGCTCCATAGACCTAATTTTAAAGATCCTAGATCACATTGTACCAATAAATATCGCTTCAAAAATGTTTTAATTATTTTGCAAATCCTCATTATTAAGGGCTCATTAAGAAAAATATTAAGAAAAAATAGTTTTGTTGTTAATATTATTTAAAGAGACATTTCTTTAATGCCGCTTTTTGTCGAAAATCCCCCACATCATGTCCTTACTAATATTTTATACATGAATGTCATTATATTTTTTTAAATTTATTTTTAACATTGTTTTTTCCTTAGTTCGAATTTTTATGAATCAATATTTCGGAAGAGAAAGGAATCTAGAAAATTGAGCATATTTTATTTACTTTTTTTTTTAACATTTAGGAAAAGGTTGTTCTTATTGCCACGGTATTTATTTTAATTCTTTCTTTTTTAACCGACTTCAAAAAGGAGGCGGTTATCAGTTCATACCGTATGTATGTTTTTTTTTTGTTTGTCCACTCATAGCGTCTCACCTAGTGACCGATTTTGATTATTCTTTTTTTAATGGAGAGGGGATGGCTCAACTTAGGTCCCATTACTTTGTTTGACCATATTTGTTCTTTAGAAAAAAAGTTATGGGCAAAAAACAGTACATTTTATGCGATTTCCCTATTAAATGATATTGTAGCGAAGTTCGCACTTTTCACCCGTGGGTAACGGTAGCTCAGTGGTAGAATTCTCGCCTCCCACACGAGCGACCCGGGTTCAAATCCCGACTAGGACAAAGTGAATTTTACTAAAATTTCGTTTCTACTGTTTCCCGTATTTTCTCGAATGTTCTATTAATTTCTGTATCTTTCCAAGTCTGGAAAGTTCCAGCACTTTCTCAAGTTGTATATAAGGAGATGTAACGTTCATTCGTGGTTCTGAATAAAGATCTCGAGTTGAGACTAACGAGTATTCGCTTCATTTGGCTTTCACATTGTCTTCGCTATCTTCATCTACGCGACAATATGAAACTCATTGTTATAAAAGTTTGGTGCCATATAACATTAATAGTAATTGTAGTGATAATTTTGAATAAAGGCTTTTCTAAAGCAATACAGTGATATAGAGCCGAACTTCTTACTAGGTAACTTCTAACTTTTACTGAAATATCTACATTTACACTAAAAAGAATGAAATAAAAAAATTTTGAAAAAAAAAATAGAACCGACTTTAAAATTGCTCTAAAAAGTGAAAAATAATTTTATTCTTTAAACACCATCGATATTGCTTTTAAACATAATTTTTGAAGTTGGCGCAAAAACGATAGATAAAATCATTCACAGTCATAACTCAACTACAACTATAAATTTAACAGGCCCAGTTTCTTCACTATCACATAAATTATGCATTGATGACAACATATTTGAATAACGATATAAATGTTTCGTTCGTAACTTTGAATTTTTTTCTGAAAAAAATATGAACGAAGCATGGTTACACTGGATTTTACGTTTTGTTTTTGCGCCAACTTCAAAAATTATGTTTAAAAGCATTATCGATGGTGTTTAAAGAATAAAATTATTTTTCACTTTTTAGAGCAATTTTGAAGTCGGTTCTATTTTTTTTTTCAATTTTTTTTTTCCTTAAACGTTTTGACACATGTTTTACTGCATTTATTTTAGGTTAAATTGATTGTATGCATTTTAATTGATTTTCTTTTCGTCTCGCTGTATTTGCAATGCGAGTTTTAATTCAAAACTTTTTCTTCTTGAGGATGCGGAATGATCATTTATATAAATTGCGTAGCTTGTTTCAGCCAAACTCTTTTTTTTCTACGGGGGATGGACGAGCGAGATTTTCTTTTTGTTCTAGATACAATGTGTTTTTAATTACTATCATTTTTTTCTGCGAGGAAGGCGAGAGAGCGGGATTATCGTTTAAACGCTTTCGTAAGAAAGGTTGTATCACTAATCGATCGGAGTTCGCTTCGCTTTCAAATCGATTGGGTTACGGTAAGGGTGGTTACTTGACGAGTTTGGATGAAGAAACTACAGAATTTTTTCCATTATTTTACATTTTAAAGCAACTGTTTATGTAATTTAATGTATTTTCCATTTATCAAAATATTTTAAATTGCAGATTTCTTATTTATTATTATCATTTTTTTTGGGGGGGGGGGTTAAAGAACGTACACATTTTAGTATAAGAAAATCATTATTTTGCATCAGAGATGGAAGGGGGAGAATTTTCATTTATTCAAGTAACTTCCTTCAAACTCTCAGAACGAGCATTGTCATGCGGGTATAGTTCGTAATTAATAAAAATACTCTAAAGATTATCGAAATGGCTATCGCACCAAAGCAACGGTGTGAATAGCCTGTGGGTACAGACTAATCACACGGACTCGGCGCAAAACATGTTAAATTCCCCCCCCCCCCCCCTTCGCTATATTGTTTTTAAATTGGCAAATTTTCGCAGCTGAAAGCAGAAAAATAAAAAGAAAACATTTGTAGCTTCTCAAATCTCAAACCATTTGTTTCCGACAAAATATATTTCAAGGGAAAAAATCAGACATGACTACATAATAAATTTCTAAATAGAAACAAGTCTATATTATTCGTGCAATAAGTCACTTCCAAAACTTGCGTTGCCGACGATTAAGTTGCTGTATTTGGATTTGTATTTCTACTTTTCAGCTAATTTTTTAGTCATGACTGATTTTGACTTAGAGATTTTCTCTGAGATGTGGTTTTGTGGAAATTTGGGTGATAGAGGGGTTTTAAATAGAATTCTGGGGAGGGAATCACGCATTAAATTCCTTGCTTGTCATTAGTTTTGGTTTCGGAATGAAAATTATATTTAAAACTTGTGTCACAAACACTGATAGGTTGAAAAACACGGCCTTAGGTTTAACCTCAGCTGTGACTGGTCAAGTATTATGTAACATGAAAGGGGAGACCAAAGGGTCTCCCTTTTCTCTGACAAGAGGAGAGCGGTCACAGAAATTCTTAGGTAGGCATTAAATAACGAAGCAGTTGCAGTGCAACAACAAAAAACGTGGGGAAAGAGCATCTTGTGACGTACAAAATGTCATAAAATCTTATGCAAGCAAAAGGGGAAAGGGGTATAACGTATGCTTACTTTTTCTCACAAGATGGGGGGAGGGGTACAAAATGACCAAAGAATACTCACACAATACTTGAATGAACCCTTATGAACTATCGCAAATAATTTCAACTAAAAATAAAGAAGAGAAAATACGAGAAATTCATACTCATAGCTCAGTTGAAGAACTAAAGCCTAGAAAAACGACGTCGAAGCTTTGAATAACTATTGGCAGGACGTTCATAGGGACGTGGTAGCACCCTCCAAGCCCGACGAGGTGCCAATATGTCACCCTAGTCGAAAACTAGGGGCTCGACTCGGAATCAAAGTACAGTATAAATTTTACTGCTTTTATTGGGGGAGACGGGCTTGGTGACGAAACTGACAAGGGGCACGATTTGGCTCTCGGCGGCCCTGGAGCACCCCCTTTCTAGTTTCTACCAATTGCACGCCACGACGTCACATTGGAAGCGACAGATGTGTTGTTATGTGTCAATCTTAAATCCAATATAGTCATTTCGGGCTTTGGCCAAGGATTCCCGGCCACTTCGCGAAATGGCCAGCCAAAGTAGAAAATACAATATTAATTGCAAGTATTTCGGGCTTTGGCCAAACCTCTTCGCCAATTCGCAAATTGGCCAGCCATTTCGCGAACTGGCCGAACTTCGGGCTTTGGCCGTAACATATACAACAGTTCTAAGATTGATGATATATGGCAGGCAGCCCTCATTTCTAATTTTACATGCTCATTTACATGCGAATTTTTTCTGCTCAATAAATTACATCGAAAAAAAAAAAAAAAAACACGCTCCGCAATCTGTAAATACATTTATTTCTCAAAACTTGAGAGGGTTATTCATTGCCCCTTTTGACCCAGATGGGGATTAGAGGGAGGGGGGGTATAGGAATTTACGTTAACAATTGCCATTCTTTTCGCTCGTAATGTAGTTTATATTTTACAACGAACAAAATTTAATTATAAATGTACGCTTGGGAACTGGTCCGACATTTAAAAATTCGCGCGGGGGGGGGGGGGGGCAAAGGTTTTGTGTTCGGGAAAAAACAACAAAATACGATCAAAATGCCTAATTTTAGTATGTTTGTAAAATTTAGGGGTGTCATAATTGCCCCCCCCCCCCCCCCGTGATATCCCCACTTGACAGGCCTGGTTAGGAATTCTCTTTTTCAAATGAAGAACAATAGAAAAGTTAAAAATATGATGGCAATAAAAGAAAATGAACCATTAACATAATTTTAAAAACATTTAAAATCAGAGTGTGACTAATACATGGTTCTACGACGGGTCCGTGGTTCTCGCACCAATATTTTACGGACACCAAAATAATGTCATTTATCTTTTTCCCCTTCCATTTTTAGCACATCTCATGTTATAATAACTTTAGTGTAGATTTTAGTAGTACATTAGTGCACAATACGCATAGAGATGCACAAGCGTTTAGTGCACAAGAGCTATTTTGAAAAAGTGCAGATTTTTTTCCTTACAAAAGGAAATTCATAGCATAATCAAAAAATAAAAATAATAACATGGAGCTAGAAAAAACTTTCATTTTCCCGAAGTTTAGTTTTTAATTATTTTTTTTAAATGTCTGATTTTGAAAATAAGGCATGGTCTTTATGACGTCACAAATGATGTACTTTGGCGCATCTGTCTACCGCGTTTCTACGCTATGATGATCAAGAAGCGAATTACATATTGCACTCTACGCTTACTATCAATCATATAGGTGCCAACACTTGTGAGTAAAGAAACTAATTGAATATTGTGCTCTGCGAGTGGCATCAGTGAATGGCATTTCATCATTTGTGATGTCATCGGCAGAAGCGTAAACAATGAAAGCGCACCGATTAATGCATTTTTTTTTAAATATTAAACTTAGTCAAGTTATTTTTAAAAATGGTCAGATCCTATGATTTTAAAAATGTTCTTTCAAAAAAAAAAAAAAAAAAACCTTAAACTTTCGGAAACGACCCTGTTGCTTCACACGCTTTGAGCATTAAAAAAATGTATATATATACACCCAATCCTCTTTTTATGCGGTGAATAGGGACCGCATAAAAAATCGTGTAAAAAAATGCTTGAAACTTCACCAGTAGCTTTAAAAAGTTTTCGCAACTAAGTTAAAAAATATTTTTTTATGCGGTGGATAGGGACTGCATAAAAAAAGTCTCACGTAGAAAATACCCAAAATATTATATTTAAACGAAATCAAAATAAACCAATCGATGATAATTTTGCCGACTCCCGAAAAATTTCCCGAATTAAGAAATTTTTGGAAAGTTATAGTGACTTCCCATCGGATGCCCCTGTCGACCCTTGATGATACTACCACGCACTCGTTTGATAAATAATTTTCGCTCGTTTTATAAATAATTTTTATAAACTACACAAAAAATAGTCCGCCCAAAAACAGGTTTGGGTGCACACACACACATCGGAAGGCGCAAAGACCGGAGAGCGTTCACTTTAGCTCAGGTTCTATCCCCACCCCCAGGCTCCCACCTCACGTATAGCATCCCAGGTGCTATTACTTCAATATATTTTTCAATTATTATAAAGTGTTCACGCAGTAAATAATTTTTATGATAAAGGTCATATTCGGCCATAAAATATTTATCTTATTTACGGCCTCGTATTAACTATTCTAGAAAATCAACAGTCATATTATGACGGGTGCAAATTTCTTGGACATTTCCATTTCATTCCATTTGTAGAAACAAGAAACCCAACGAGTAGGATCCTATCACAATTCATGATCGTGAATAACTTAATTCGAACTCAAGGAGCAAAAATTCAAATTATTATTATTTTTTAAAATTTATTTTAACATTTAACAAATACATGCAATGGGGAAACTCCTCATATATCTACACATGAATTTGTGAAACTGATTTAAAAAAAAAAAATGGGGAACAGATTATTTTACAAAATATCAACACTGTTGATATTTCGTAAAATCCTAGCAGCGTAGAGTTCCGTACAAAATTTATTTTGTCTTTGCAAAAGCAAAACAATGATATGATTTTTTTTAGTTGCCATTTTTAAGAAATTTTTAAACATACATTCGATTTGCGATAGCTCGAATGTAAAAAGACCGACGGAAAACTTCGACTTATCAAAAGTTTGACTTAACGATAGTTTTGGTTTTTGATATTTTAATATTAAAAACCATCGAATACTTTAATTAATATGTACATATAACAGACAAAATTACAGAACTTAAGTTTTTTAGCACAATATGCACAGTTTAATCAAACGTATTGATAGAAAAAAAAAAAAAATTGGAAAAAAATAGAACCGACTTCAAAATTGCTCTAAAAAGGGAAAAATAATTTTATTCTTTAAACACCATCGATAATGCTTTTAAACATAATTTTTGAAGTTGGCGCAAAAACAAAACGTAAAATCCAGTGTAACCATGCTTCGTTCATATTTTTTTCAGAAAAGCATCCAAAGTTACGAACGAAACATTTATATCGCTATTCAAATATGCCGTCATCAATGCATAATGTATGTGATAGTGAAGAAACTGTTCCTGGTTAAATTTATAGTTGTATTTGAGTTATGGCTGTGAATGATTTTATCTATCGTTTTTGCGGGAACTTCAAAAATTATGTTTAAAAGCATTATCGATGGTGTTTAAAGAATAAAATTATTTTTCACTTTTTAGAGCAATTTTGAAGTCGGTTCTATTTTTTTTTCAAAATTTTTTTATTTCATTCTTTTTAGTGTAAATGTAGGTATTTCAGAAATAATAAGAAGTTACCATCACGAAACTTCACATTTTTTTCTTAAAAATGCTCCTTACTAAAAAAAAAAACTATTGACACGCGTTAAACTTTAAGCGATTGGCACTAAAAACTTATCTTTGTTCCTCTCGGGAAATCATGCGTAGTTAGTTTAATTATAACCATTTAAGTATTACGTTTTTCCTAACTAATTTACATTCCACAGCATCTAAGTTGCTCATGATGCAATCCTGTATTTTCTTACTTAGCCCCGATCATCTGTTATCGGCATAGATGATAATGATAAAAATACTACAGAGTAGTTGAGTCAAACCTAATGGTAGCATTGTGAAGGCTAAGCAGACCCTAATCACTGCATCACCTCGCTTCCAGGTTAGGTTTACCCCTACTATGGAGCAATAGCACTGAAGAAAGGAAGATTTTGATAATTCACATAGGGTTACTATAAATCAGCAGGGTTACTAAAAAAAATTATTTACGCCAAAAATGAGACGACAGCCCCATATTCCCCATTATTGAAATATCCCTTGAAGAAATTTCATGCTTGCTTCAGAGAAGCCTTCATTCAAAATTATCATTACAATTACTATCAATGTTACTGTTATATGGCACCAAACTTTTATAACAATGAGTTTCCTATTGTCGCGTAGATGAAGATAGCGAAGACAATGTGAAAGCCAAATGAAGCGAATACTCGTTAGTCTCAACTCGAGATCTTTATTCAGAACCACGAATGAACGTTACATCTCCTTATATACAACTTGAGAAAGTGCTGGAACTTTCCAGACTTGGAAAGATACAGAAATTAATAGAAAATTCGAGAAAATACGGGAAACAGTAGAAACGAAATTTTAGTAAAATCCACTTTTTCCTAGTCGGGATTTGAACTCGGGTCGCTCGTGTGGGAGGCGAGAATTCTACCACTGAGCCACCGTTATCCACGGATGGAAAGTGCGAACTTCGCTACAAAATCATTTAATAGGGAAATTGCATAAAATTTACTGTTTTTTGCCCATAACTTTTTTTCTAAAGAACAAATATGGTCAAACAAAGTAATGGGACCTAAGTTGAGCCATCCCCTATCCATTAAAAAAAGAATCATCAAAATCGGTTCACTAGGTGAGACGCTATGAGTGGACAAACAAAAAAAAAAAAAACATACATACGGTATGAATTGATAACCGCCTCCTTTTTGAAGTCGGTTAAAAATCAAAAGCATGCTGGAACCGCTTGAATAGAGCTGAATCTACTTCAGGAAATGTGCACATCTTCATTCGTTTCAAATTCGGATTGTAAGTGAAGGTGAAATAATTATTCTCCCATAATCACTTCTTTCTTTCTTTTTTTTTTTTTTTTTCGTTCTTTCGAAATAAATTTCGAGTAATCTTGGAAAAAATTTCGAGTTGAAAGAAGTTAACTTCGAGTTATTTAGAATAATTAGAATGGAATTAAAGACAAAAAAGTCGGGACTTGATAAAAACTTCGAGCTATAGTAATATTTGAGTTATCGGACTTCAAGTTATCGCAAATCGACTGTATTTTTAAGAAAATTAAAACATTTAGCGATGTAACATCCTGTAAACATTGAATTCTAGTCATAAAAAACTATTTTCTACACTTGAAAAGTGAATGAGAAAGGAGCTTTGAACTAGAAACTTTGAAAGAAATTTGATCGCCAAGTTTGCGAAAATTAGGATATGAATTTTCTGTTGGAAAAATAAAATACACACACACAGTAGACCGTCAAGAATCTGCAGAAGTCTAAGATCTGTTTACAAATTTTTGTAATATTGTTCTAATTGTATAGCATTAGGAGCAGCTCTAAATATCTAGCATTTCTTAAAATAAAAAAAGGGTGGGGAGGGGGTAATTTTCCGTTATAGGTACGTAGCGGTGCATTTTTTAAGCTGGCGATTAGTTTCAATTTTATTTATTGTCAGGGACTATTTCAAGTTACATATAAAGTACTTATTTGGCGATACCATAAACTATTTTGTCTTTTTAAAGGCTTATAAGCGAAGTAAGCCTAGAAACAAGATCAAAAAGGTTCATTAAAATAAAAAATAATCCTCTGAATAATTAAGTCTCTCCATTAAGCGTAAAATAATCCAACAAATGAGGCACAAACTATAAATGAGCATGTAAAATTAAATTAAAAGAAATTGCTAAACCAACTTTAGATGCTCCATTTACGCAAAAAATAATCAGCTGAATAACATTACTGATTCGATTCGAATTGGTTGATTCGGTATATTTCTGAGCATCTTGCGAAATATTGATGTTTGTTTTCTGTTTCATTTATTAATTAAAATAAACAAGCTTTGAAACTTGTCGTTGATTGGTTGATGCAACCGTGGCTTGTGGCGCCTCCTTGCGGTCAGAATGGGAAAATATGAAGTTTTGAAGTTTTTTCCATCTAGTGTGGCCATGTTCAAGTGAAGGAATAGTTGCCCCGGTTTAACACAGGAAAGTCAAAAATTGTCAAGGCCTGGTAAGCCCCAGCGCATTCAGTGGGGCCATGGTTTATAACAATTGGGTCTAAAGCTATTCTTGGAGTTAAGTTTCTCAGTAATTTACTGATTTGATTAGTTTCATTGAGGATAATTCAATTAGCTATGAGCTGGAAAACTTGGCATTTAAACTTGGCGAAAATAATAGATTAGCTTTCCTTTAATCAAACTCAGTTGGATTAATCCAAATTCTGTAAATAAAGGCAGACCGTAATTAAACGATGATGTCGAGTTTTGATTCTGGGAAGATTGAAAAGTTTTCTTCCAATGTAAACACTTGAATAAATTGGATCACGAAATTCGTGAGCGTACTTCTTGCTATTGCCTCACTGTGTTATCCCATAGCGACAAGAGGGTTTTGTACCACATTTAATTACTTACAACCTTCGTTATGCACAAGTTCTTTTATTCGTATCTATATATACAGTGCTGGTAAAAAAAAATTGCATCACCCTCACATTTTCACAACAATGGGATTATGTGAGAAGTTTTGGTCCACTGATTAACGATGAATGTATGTGAAATTCTGAAAAACATATGAAATAAACATTTAACAGCAGGAATTCGATAATTGTTTACGTAGATCTGGGCTGTTTCCGGACCAATGCAAACTGCTGACCCCATGCTCATTTTTTCCATTTCTGAACCTACGTGTGAGTTTAGAGAAAAAAAATACTTATAGTACAGTAAAATTAGGTCAAAAAATGGCCAAACCCAAACATCCAAAAAAAAAAAAAAGGTGAAACCTGTTGCAAATTACTTCTTACCCTTCCAGCAAGAAGGTGTAAAAAGTCCCAGCACTTTGCGCGTCGGGTTTTGGGGGAAGGGGGGGGGGTGAAAAAATCCTCTTTTTAAATAAAAATAATTTCTATTACTCAAAAAGTACTCAAAAGTCTCAGAAATCACACTCTATAAGAGTAAAATAATAAACTCTCATAGAAAAAAAATGCTAATTAACCGGGGTGCATAGGCGAAGGAGGGGCTGGGGGGGGGGCATGGCGCAGATTGCGTCATTGGAATTTTTAAGGCAGTTTTTTCATTTTTTCAATGGATATTTCTTTCTTTTTTGAGGGCTTTTACTCTGGATGGGTACTCTGTCACACTTCAGGGGTGCACCATCGCTTTGTCGTGGGGGGGGGGGAGACCATGAATTTGCATTCTAAAATCAACGATTGCAGTGAAGTTCATGAAAAAATTTCACTGATTTAAAACTTTTTCGAAGTACAAAATGCCACACAATGATATAGTAATGTCAGAAGGATAATTCTAAAAGATCTAAGCGAGCTCAGGAACCAATTTAGTTGTGACTGGAGTTATTAAACTGTTTAGAGCGCTGGGGTGATATCTAAAACAAAATCCCTGTACAGCATAAAAAATAGTCCAAATTGACTGCAGTTTACCTCCTTCTTCTTAATTAATTTACTTCAACTTTTCTTTAATCTTTCGCCGTTACAGTAAGGGGGGACAAACCGAAATTGCCAACAGTGAGACGGGCAATGCTGCAATTCTGCACCCTCCAAGTCGGTGGGGGAGTGCAGACACCTAGCGTCTACACGTTTGCAAACACCTAGCCGCCTCTCTCTTACGCAGCCGGTTATGTGAATTATGCTAAACATGCGAACATATACTTGCAACACTATCTGAAACTTTCGAGTACATTATGCAATTTTTAAAAAATTGATAAATATGTCACATCAGCTACCCAACGGTCCAATGCAATGACAAATTTAGGTGGTCCAAAACCTGTAGTGATTCAACTATGGAAGAAGTCTTGATAATAGCAATGAGCAATACAACAGTAGAATGCTAAATACTGCTCTTCCCTCTCTACGGGTATTGACTCAAGTTGGTAGTGGTGTTGCTCGCCGATACTGGTCGTGTCGCTCATAATAAGGTGAGTTGTGATGTGGCCTTTAACGTTGTGGTAATAACATAAAAGGATATGGAAGGCAAAAAATTAAGTTGCATTTCTTTGTAAAAGAGGTATGCAGTTATGTCTCTAGCTTCTGTTACGAGAGTAGTTACTATCTGTAGAGATGTGTAAGCCCAAACCATCTTTTACACCGAATAGTATGAACAGTAAAAAAGATGGAACAACAAATTGCTAAAAACTTCTAGTACGAGTTGTGCGCTGATCCTCCATCAGTATTCGATGAATCTGGTTTCAGAAGTAAAGAAAACATGTATGGTTAAGTGTTATTATCCCCCCCCCCCTGAAGCAAAAGATCCATCCACGCCACCATCACAAAATAAACAGCTGGTGTCATATACGTTATAGATGGAAGATACCTTCTCGATCATGTTTTTTCCTTTTTTCTTTTTGGTAATGATCTGCAAGTCTCAAGGAAATATGCCAGCAATGCAGTGTATATGTCACTTGTAAGTATTGGAAAGCTAGTGCCATTTTTGATAGGTATAAAGAAGTAGAAAGCTCCACAGAAATATCTGCGTCCTATTACAGCAGCCAAGCCTTCCGCTCTAGAAGACTTTCTTCGCCTCATATCTTGTGCTTGCTCTGAGGGACTATTGGAAAAATGAATGTTTGATAAGTCTGAAAGTGGACTGAAGTGCTCAACTATTTACGCAAACTGTGTTAGACATAGCTGCAACAATAACGATTTTGCCGAGGATCTAGATTCCAAAAGAGAACTTGAAAACGAAAACATTTTATTACAAGCTTAGGAGAAATCATTTGAAAAGTCCAATTCTGATGAAGCTTTTATCTGAATCTGATGACGTATTTGAGGCATGCATGTTATAACGCAAACTAAAAATTTTGCTTTTAAGTACTGCAAAAAAGCAATATAATAAAAGGGGAAAAAAAACAGTTCAGCATACTTTTTCTGACCATTTAATCAAATGTGCCATCAGGGGGAGGGGGGGTAATCTATAAGTATATTATTTCGTTTTGGGAGGCGAGCTACTGTTCTTGTGGGGTGGACAGTCCTGATTTAATGCATTTTAAATTTACATGAAATAATACTTCTTTTTGAAATGGAAATGAGGGGGGGGGATTGGCGTAATATTTTTTCCGGGGGGATGCTGTAGCTTTGGGAGGAGGGGCACCATGGGGGGCCCCTCCCCCACTTGGCACTTGGAGGGTGGACACACTTGATTATTAACTTTAACTTTACATAAAATAATATTTCCACTTGAAATGTATGGAGGGGGGAACGGGGGTACTGCTTCGTTTTACGGGGATAGGGGGGGCTCTAGGTGGGTTATTTCATCCCTCTTGGGGATAAACGCCTTTATTTTCATGCTTTTAAATGTAGTATGACATAATATTCCCTCTTGAAATGTACTCTAAAAATTCCGAAAAATGCTCAAAACAGCAATTTTTCGATGCCCCCCATTCCGAAACCCGACGCACAATGGGGTGGGACTTTTTACCTGTTCTTATTGGGAGGGTAATAAACAATTTACACCAGGTTTAGGTTTTTTTTTTTTTAGATGTTTGCGTCCGACCCCTATTTTTACTGTACTATTAACCCAATGTCAATTTAAGTCTAATGGCAGAGTAAAGGTTTTTTAATTGTTACTCACCAGTTTTGTCCTATGGCACGGAGCAGAATCATCGGACGTTTTTAAATGACGTTTTGAACTGAAGTAAAGTGATCCTGGATGCCAATATACACCTGAGCGTTTATTGTTCCTTGCACAAAGTGAAGCCCAACAACTAATTGATCAGAAACACAGCCTCAAATCATCTGGGATACGGGATGCTTGGCTGTGTGTTGAATGCAGTCGGGATGATATTCCTCTCCTTTGCGGCGCGGGTGATGCAGTTTTTTTTACCACCACTGTAGATAGGAGGATATCATATATTGGAATCTCGATTATCCGAATAACTTTTAACCGGGACTTCTTTTCACCGACATCGGTTAAGCGAACTTATTTATTTTGGTAAGTAAACAATATCCTTTCAAAGTTACTGACTTTGTCAATAAGTTACTGATTTATTCTGAAATGCTTTCTGAATGTTTAATTTATATAATTAATTATTTATAGAATGTTAGTTTTATTTATAGAATATTAATTATTTTTAGAACGTTAGTTTTATTTATAGAATAACTTATTATTTATAGAATGTTGGTTTTTTTATAGAATGAATGTTATTCTTCATTTACAATTATTTTGAAATTATTACAGAAAATCAGAGATATTTTCAATGCCCTTGAAAGCATATTTCTCACCTTGAAAATCGGAAATATACCTCAAACATTTAGTCAAGCGTATTTTCACGTTTTGTATTCCAGATAAGAATTTAGCATCTTGAAAAGAAAGGAGGGGGGGGGCACCAGTTGTTAAAATATAGGTGTTTCAAGGATTAGATGATTACAAATAAAAATATTCTCTTGATTGCAAAGCTGTTAGTCTGCATTAGCAAAAATTCAAAGTTCATGTGGTTTTATTGAATTGGTTTGCATTAACCCAGTCAAATAATATTGTCTTTATTCCTTTCAGAGATATCGCTGCGAGAAACTGTCTTTTGACGACTAAAGAGGCGAACAGAGTGGTTAAAATTGCTGATTTTGGAATGGCACGCGACATCTATAGGTGAGAAAACAGTTTCTTCTTACCCTCCATCCTAAGAAATTTCACAGGAATTGTTAGGTTCAAATACATTCCTTTGATATTAGGGAAACTGTAGCAAAATCGTTAAAACTCTTCGTTAACGGTTTCTACCCAGATAAAGAATTTTTCTGCATAAATGGCAGAACATTTCTCGTACTGCTTATTCAAATCCCATCAATTATCAAAAAAAGTGTCCGCATTTATGAAAGTGCATGCTAATAAAAGTTTCATGTTTTGTTATGCTCAATATGCGTTTGCCTAAATCGACGTAATGGATTTGTTTTAATAATCATCATTCTCTCGGTTCGCTTTGAATCTCAATCTTTTTCAAAATAAGGTAAGTAACTGTGAACTTACACACCTCTACATGATGTGTGTGCTGATCCGGAATTACTGGGAAAAACTCTTCCCGTCAAAAGTAAAAAATAAATAAGGCGGGAAAAAGGTGGTTATCTGACTTTTTTTCTTTCTTTCTTTTCTTTTCTTTGTTGTCGTTTTCATACAGTATCCGTTTATTTTACATAATATTGCATAAATCAGCATAGTATATATACGGAAAGTAAATTTTTTCTTTGTGAATTTTCTACATTCGATGTATATTTTTACTACAGTTTTGCAGTTGTAATGTAGGTTTTATCTTTCATGCCCAGATGTTCAAGAAATATTGAATTCAAGGATTAATGCACACCCTAATTTACCTAAAATTCTCTATCTAAACGTACTTTTAGTAGTAGTATTAGTAACAAGGTACGTTTGAGTTAACTCTTTTTTTTTTACTTGGTAATGGAAGGATTAAGTGTGAAGTTTAATTTATTAATGTGAAATCAAGGTGAACTAAATCCTTTTCATTTATGCTTAACATTCCATCAAATTTTGTCTTGTTCCTATTTTTCTATTCACTATATCCAAATATTCCACACATTCTCTTACTTTGCCTCATTGTAAGAATATATATAAATGAAGACAGCTTCATTGATAGTTTGCTTTTCTTCCGTAGAGCTGACTACTACCGGAAAGGGGGAAAGGCCATGCTGCCTGTTAAGTGGATGCCCCCGGAAGCCTTCCTTGATGGAATATTCACCTCCAAAACGGATGTATGGTAAGTGCATCGGACTTTTTCATGACACCAAGCAAGAATAGAGCAACACAGACTCAACTGTGTAACTACGTTTCAACATGTACGTAGCAACACTGTTGTGTTAAGCATAAGACAGTCGTGTGAAAATAAAACGCAGTGTTTGCAGAAATGAGGTTTTGAGTTACTTGAAAGGGACGATAAATTAAGGGAAAAGAAGAGTTGAATTAACATTTTTAAACAAAGCAATTATTACGTACGTTACATATAAAAATACAAAAAAGCTAAATACTTTTTACTTCCTTTTACAAAAAAGGAAGTATTGTATTCGCAAAAAAAATTTCACCCAAAAATCGGCCTTAATTTCTATTTTGCTCACCCCTGAATGAATGTTGAGTTTTTTTTTTTTTTTTTTCAACCCGATCACACGTGGATAAGTGCCTAAGAACGTATAGATACGCGAAATATCCATTTTGACAATCCCCGAGTTAATTGCTACGAGGTTTCTCGTGACGTCCGTATGTACGTATGTATGTCGCATAACTCAAGAACAGTATATCCTAGAAAGTTGAAATTTTGTACGTAGACTCCTAGTAGAGTCTAGTCGAGCACCTCCCCTTTTCGTTGCAATTGAGTGTTTCTAAAGGGGGGTTTTGCCCCTTTTTTTGGGGGAAATCATTGTTAATTTCGAAGCAAACTGAAGTGGTGTTATAATTTGACGGACGCTTGGCGATATATCGCGAGTCGTTTGGTCACCAAGTTTTGTCGCCAACTTGGCGACAAATTTGGCGATTTTTTTAAATATTATTTTTTTTATATCTGGTTTCAATTCGGCCACTGTTGGTGATATTTAGAGAGTTACACATTAAAATTGCCAATATTGGGAAAATAACATTAAGTTGGTGTAAAAGGAAGTCATATAATGCACAACCTCAGCTCGTGTTTATATATATATATATATATATATATATATATATATATATATATATATATTTTATTTTGTTCTGACAAATCTGTATCTCAGAGCCAGAAGCCAGAACGATGTAAGTCACATTATGATAATTTTACAGAAGGGAGGAAAAACTTTTTTCTGGCCCATGCAAAAGATGGGACGCGAGATCTATTAAACCTGGTAAAAGATTGCAAAGGAATTTTGTTAAGAATTACGTTCCCATGGCTCGATGCAGAACAGGCTTCTACATATAATGCACTAATAAACAGAAAATCGCTATTTTTGGACTTACTTCACTCTGGCTCTGAGGTACAGAAATAAATGAAGTAAAATTTGTCACAAATAATAACAATAATATTTTCGAAAAGAAACACTTTGTTTCAATTTAAAAAGGTTTATCTCAGCCAATCGGTGAGTGATTCTGAGATCTTCTTGTGATGCGCCCTCTTCTGAAGAAAGTGATCACTTGAGTCATTCTCGTATTCACATAAATTGTAGACAAAAAACCTCGCGTGGTAGCAGAAAACTAACAATTCTAAAATCCATTTTACTTTTAAACATCTCAAAAATCAAATTCACCAGAAGTTTTTTTAAAAAGTGTTCTCCTGTGTCGTCATGGCAATTTCTTTTTAAAGCTGAGATAGGATGATTAAAACCTGTTTCTCCTCTTAAAATTATTTTTTAGGTCTTTTGGTGTATTGCTGTGGGAAGTAATAAGTTTGGGATACATGCCCTATCCTGGAAGGTTTAATCAAGAGGTTATGCAGTTCGTTATGTCAGGCGGAAGACTTGAACCTCCTACCAACTGTCCTGGGCCTATGTGAGTACTTGTTATTTTTCAAGTTCTTTATCATTTTTATCTATAACTAACGCAGACCGGCAGCTGGTAACGATTTGTCTCCTTTCACCTTAGAGATCATGAAACATTGCGCTTAACATTACTTGGGATAATCTATTAATTATGCTCGTTTGGCCGTGGTCACCTGATCGGTAAGGCGTCAGACTTGTAATTGGAGGGTTGCGGTTTCAATCCCAGCTAGTCGAAGGTCCTCTGTGTTCGATATGGTAACTGGGGCACGTTAAATATGTTGTGGTCACAAAGTCCTCCAAGTGAATCAATTCCTCTGAAGGCGCTGGACCAGGGATTGTTTGGCTTCTGGTCTGGATCAAAAAACAGAACTATCTTCTGAGTCCCATCCAAAAACCACAAATAGTGATAGATACGGGGGACCCTGGAGTGTCTTCTTTTAACATGATAAACAGGGTCTGACTGTGATTTTGGAAAACACTGGGCACAAACTTTATTTGTTGCCCATCTCTCTTGTATTATATAATGAAATATTAAGTTATTTAAACTTCAGCTATAGATTTGGTTGACACCCCCACCCCTCCCATTGATGCCTTAAGTTAGTGTCGCATGCGCCCATGCCTTAATCTGCACCTGGCGATAATATCTAAATTTCAACATAAAACGGATGTAATGAAACGAATGCATTCGGAAGTGACGCCTTAAACAGAGTAACACTTGGCAATATGTCACCACATGTGGCTGTGGAGCCCATATTGACGATATTTAGCGACGTTCACGTATACCCCTTCTTCAAATTTGTCTCTATGTTTTCATGGAGCACGTGGTCAAAATTTCTTTCAGCTATCTGTTTAAAGTTCTTTACGAGTTAAAGGTATTTAAAACGCTCCCCCCCCTTGAATTAAAAGTCCTTTTATATTCTATTTTTCTTCCTTTCACGAAATTCATTTAGTTTTTACCACTGCAATTTCAGATCTCAGACGTCATCAAAAACATTAAGTTTCTGTAAAAATGTGAGAGTCGTTCTCTGTATTTATTAAATTTCGTTGTGCATTAAAAAATCATAACTACTGAGGCGTGTACATAAAAGTAAAAAAAAAATTATTTATCATTAATATTGATACGAAAAACTTTTACGTGAAGTAAAAAAGGTCATATTTTTAAACAATCACCCCCATCCCCTCCAACGAATCAACAGCCTTAAATGTTTTATAGCACTAGTTTGTTGGTAAAAAATGGAGAAATTTTAGATTTTAACATATTGCATGGTGGTTAAAGAAACGTTTGACTATTTTCCTAAAGTTTCACAATTTTCAACTGATCTTTCTTTCAATAAATCATTCATTTCAATGTAGATATTCATTACTTCATCAATGGTTTTATTTTCCTTTAGTATACTATTTCTCTTGTTTGTCTTTTTATTGTATGTAAAGCTGAAGAACTTTGGCGAAAAACTGCCTGTTATAGGCCAAAAACATGTAAATGTAAAAGCATTTATTTTTGAAAAAAAAAAATGCTGATATCTTCCTGGACGCAATTCACCATGTAGGTTTTGAGAACATTTTTTGAGTGTAAAATCACAAGATGTGGATCAACGTTTGCTTATTGTTTGATTGCCAAAAAGCATATGTTGATTCCCTAGTTATGTTTGTTACATAAATCGGTAATTCGATACCATTTACAATGGAAAATTATGTGTTAGCCCTTTGAAGGACGGTTTCTTTGTTTGAGGCCTCTTCTCAAAAATTAATTCATGGTATTTTTAAGCTTTTTCTTAAAAAGCTAGTGTTAACAAAAAAAAAAAAGCAATTCGAATTATTGAAAGAGGAGGATATTGTGAGAAGGATAGGGGAGGGGTACAGTGAAATGTGACACTTTGTTAAAAAATGGGGACGGGGCTCCAATTTGTTGGGAGAAGTAAGACATCATTTGTGGACCGCCCCTTTATGGAACTGATCTCTATTATGGTTTTCACTGTTTTCATTTATTTTGCTCCTCCAGAATGAATTTTACTCGTCTAAAAAAACTTTAAGAAGAATTTTCACGCTTTGAAAAACATTCCTTGCAATATCTTTGACTATGAGGTGCAATTTAAAAAAAAAAAAAGCACCAAACTTTTCTTTCATCATAACAATTTCAAGTATTTCAAGACTATTGCATCAACCGCGTGAAATGAAAAAGAAACATCGGATATTTATTTTGCTGACTTGTGTGTGTGTCTATTTCGGGTGGAAAATGAACACTGCCGAGAATCTAAGGGAAGTATCATTCGGCTCAAATCTTCCGGTTTCGGTCTCAAGGAGATTCATTGTATTAGAGAGCATCAGTAAAAGACACAAAAGGGGATGTCCGAAAATGATGTGACATTATTTTAAACATATATAAATCTCTTCCCCGGGGCGAACTGCACGCCGCACAGCGGTACAAGGGCGGAAAAATAGCTATTTTTAAGTTTTAAGATAAAAAATATTTCATGCCGTAATTACTTAGCCCTTGAGTTGTAGTAACTTACTCCATAAGAGTTTTTTGAAAAAATAAAATCGTTTTTACAAAAATAAGCCGAGATTTGTTGAACAATTATGTTTTTGCTTTTTTCGGACTTAACGCCTTATGCTTCAGTTTTAATTCATTCGTTCAATAAGGAGGACTAAAATTTAATAATAGTCATTTTTGATTGGTTTTTCACACTTATAGGATGCATATTACATCGTAATTAAAAATTAAAAATTCATCAAAATTAAAAACTACCTGAAATTAAAAAAAACATTATTTTCTTTAAAATATAATGAAAAGTATTGTGGAATATACTTTTATCGGCGGCTTCCGGTGGGCTAAAATATACATATACCAATAGTTTAATCCTTCCTGCAAACAAACAACAACATTTTAGCTGCGACCACCTGCGATTGCAGTCGTGGCAGACGTTTTTGTTTGATCTTCGCTATTTACGAATACCAATATAGTAAGTTAGAAAGTAACTCGTAACGGTATGACGGGGGTAAAGTGCTTTTTTATCAAAGAAATTGGTCATCAAATTTGTCATGCTCCAGACTAACGTATGTCACAGTTTCACTACTTTGCAGGAGAGCCTAAAAACGTTTGTTTACTGTTTCCGAAAGTTGGGGCTTTTGAAACATTAATCAGTAAATATAGAGAATTTTTTAAAAACGTATTTACGTTGTTATGGCTTAATGCGGAGCATTATTCTATATACATGCAATGTAGTAGTAACCTGAAAATAACAATTTTCCGACCCGTTTGGCTTTAAAAAAGATACATATGAGAAAGAAATTTTTAAAACTCATAAGGAATTCTATATAAAAAAATAAATAACCATTCTGTTCATAAAACAATGAAATTAGAAAATCATTAAACGTTTGAAATTTCGGATTTCCTTTTCGAAATTATTCTAGTATAAAGTTGTTCTTAGTTTGTCAATATTGCCAGAAAATATTGTTCGAAGGTATCAATTGTAATAAACAAACCTTGCGTATGGCATACGACTGATTTAATTTATATTTTTTACGAAAAACAGAAATGAATTTGAACTACAGAGAAACAACGATTTCACGTTTCTCAGAGGCCTGAATCGAACATAAAATATGGGAAAACGTCAATTTAAATCCAAAAACATAAAATATGGGGAAAATCAGATAAGAAAACAAAAATAGTAATAAAGGTTACTACGATGACGCTTATAAAATGTAAAAATGCGATATTTTACGAAAAGAACATATTTATACACACCAGTTTAGATTATTCTAACACATTAAGTAACGAATATACGTTTAGGTTGAAAATAGTAATAATGAGTTATTGAATCCAAAGTAAATGCAGCATCTTCCAGGATTGGAACACTTTGCAAAGTTTTTTCCTGGTCTTTATGATAAAGAAAATAGTCTTTCACTATTATTAAGTTCTTAAATGTAGTATTGAAAGAAGAGACGAGTTGTGTTTCCTCTTCTTCCTATTCATCTTCATTGGCGGCCGAAAAGTCCATAAGGTCAGCTACGGATGGAGCAGAAGTGTTTCTGTTTTCATGGATTAACTTTCAACAGAGTGGATTATGTTTAAAAATGCACAGAGGGAAACACTTTTCTTAATTTTAAAACATTTTTTCTTTTTTTTTACTGCCAAGGGAAAACGTAAAATGCGGGAAATTCATAAATAACAAACTTTCCATCCGGGTTAAATTAATATTATTAGTGTATGGAAAAACTGGGACCTGATGATAAAAAACGCAAAATGTGGGGAAAACGTAGATTCGAGGGACGTAAAATCGGGGTTTCGCTGTGAATACGATCAGCAAGCATGAAGATAAATATTACCATGCAACAATTTTAACAATTTTCCAATGCATTTTTTGAGAATATTCAAAATTATTGAGTTTTTTTGTCGTTTTGAACCATTGTGCGCCGGCCCATCGGCTCGCGGCCGATGCGCCCTCCCGCCTATGCGCCCTCAAGTCTGAACACTTTTTTTTATTATTAAAAATCACATTTTTAATAATCACATGGTCTGTTCTTTTTTATAAGCATGTTGTTATGGGAAAATGTGTAATGTCACACCTTTTGTTCCCCCTCTCTCCCCCTTGGCACAAACTGTCACTATTCAAGAGCCCCTCTCATCCATCGAAGCATGACATCATTTGTGGATGACCCCTAATGTTAATAGAAATTCCATTGGAAGTTCAAATAAGGGAAGAAAAGGCGAGTACAGTTTTTCCTAGGTATTGTCCGTTTTTCACGTGAAAGCACTTCGTCACGCTTCCTAGGACGTAGAGTTCTATTTTACGCGGGGGTGATCGGTAAGCAATCCACGCGCTCTAAAGGAGACAAATCCTTAACTTGGGAGTGCATTCTAATGTGCAAAAAATCCTTAGTGTCCTTTACATCACTTGCTTCACTTGTCTGTTGTCATTTTAGTTATTCTTACATTTTAAAAACTGTTGCTTTTACAACAAAATGCTATGATCCGAATTTTTCTTCTGCCGAAAACAGCGAAATAGAATTACCGGATACCACGTGACGAGGGAGGAGTCAAGTGCCTTCTCGTAGAAAACAGACAGTAACTTTGAAATACAATTTCTCTACTTTAAACTGCGCCACTAACATTTAAGTTTTATCTTATTTGTTTGTATAAAACCGGAAGAAACACTCCTAAACTATCGTACAGTAGTCCATATTTAAGCAATAATAATTGCTAAATCCATTTGTAATTCATATAAAGTACACATTGAATCTTTGAATTAATTAAAAGCTTTTTTTAACATAAAACTTATTTATTGCATTAGCTGTTTTATTACTTTTTTTAACTAAGTATAAGTATTTTTTTAGATACCACATAATGATGCAATGTTGGCATCCGACGCCAGATGAGCGGCCCAATTTTTCAACAATTATTGAAAGAATAGGATACTGCTTACAGGTAAGTTTTTTTTTTTTTTTTCAATCTGGCACAGAAGAATGCAATTAAACGCTATTCGGTATTTTGCGGAATTGTACCTATCGTTTCTTCCGGCTCTGTTTTAGAGTTTAGAGTGTAAGATACAAAAATCGGAATCTTCGGCACTTTGGCATGTCCAAATTTCGGAATTTTCCGAATATTGGAGTATTACTATTTTAATATCGGAGTATTACTATTTTATATTTCATTCCCATTTCAATTTCTATGAAATAAAAGCAAACTATAGGGATATATGGGGGTGAGTCGTAAATCGAGTTGACTACCGATCTTACTGTAATTTCGAGTGTAAAATTAAGAAATAATAGAACGCAAAGAAAGTAAAAATAAATCCAACTAGAATCATTACAAGAAGGGAAAAAAAACATAATCGCGAAACTTTTATTTAAGAAGACGATTTTTCATGTAGGGGAGGGTGGCCCAAAGCGGGTAGGTTAACGAAGAACGCTCAAAAAATGTAGTTTTTGGATTTTTATCGCTACAATTTCGGTTTTATTTCCTAGCAGGGTTCTTGAACTTCAAAATAAAAAGTCATTATCGTATTGTTTCAAACCCAATATTTACTTATTATGAAACACAAGCGCTTTGATTTTTTTCCTCCTCTGAACACGTAGTAATTTATGATTCTGAAGAGGGGATTTCTCAGATGGAGCAACTCTGACCTTTGGACGCAGTTTGAAATGAATTTGGTTTCAGTGATATTTGACTATTTTGATTTTTTTAAAAACATTTATATTCTGCAGATTCCGGCACAATTGAAGGAGTTGAAGAGGAAAGAAAATATCAGAATGGTCTATGCCCCTCCTCAAAATCGAATTTCAATAAAAGTCTTAAGTTCTTTGTAAATTTCTCTACATTATTTAATATTCCTCTCATACATTTATAAAAGGCATATGTTTTCTAAAAACCTTCAAAGAAGTTATAAAGACATTTGAGATAACTAATTTTAAAAGTGTAAGTACAATTTTAACAATAGCTGTAATTTTAACAGTGGCTGTACAATTTTAACAATAGCTGTAATTTTAACAATGGATGCACAATTTCAATAATAACTGTAATTTTAACAATGTATGTACAAATTTAACAATAGCGGTAATTTTAACAATGGATGTACAATTTTAACAATAACTGTAATTTTAACAATGGATGTACAATTTTTAAAACAACTGTAATTTTAACAATGGATGTGCAATTTTAACAATCGACGTGCAATTTTAACAATAACTGTACTTTTTAGAAATCGTACTTTTCATCCGAAACGAAACACTCATCTTATTTAAATAAACTCCTAAGTAAAATGGGCATAGTCATTAAAGATTGGAAAAGCACAAGCACAAGCATTAGCTGCAATTGATTTTTCTCATAGTGTAACTTTATGCCTTACTTTATATTACAAAATTGTCCCAACCTCTTTACGTAAGATCCGCGAACTAGGATTTAAAATGTAAAAAACGCAGAAACATAAGTCTCTTTTAAAAATTATTGCATTTTTTTAAGCTGAAACTTTTTTTTTTTTTTTTCAAATCCTTTAGCCAGCAGAAATTGCTGAATTTAGCTGATACATTTGAAGATGCTACATCTATAACCCGGGCACCAGGTCACTCAGGCGACTAAAAACGTGACTTGGTGACTTTTTATTTATTTATTTATTTATTTATTTTTTTTTTTTTTTTGAGATTTTAGATCTTTTGCAAGCTTATTGCTCTGAAAACCAGGGCCGACGAGAGGCCATATCAGCGTCGTCGGAAACAAGGAGCCCGGCCGTTGAAGGGGGCCCAACTCGGAACCAGTGTAGTATAAATTTTCCGTTTTTTAAGGGAGAGGGGCCCGGCAACCAAACTGACAAGGGATCCGCCTTGGCTTTTGGCGGCCCTGCTGAAAACTCTGAGAAATAGTTTGTCTTCTACCTAAAATATTTTCTTGGCTCCTAAGATTTTAGAAAGTTTCGTTCGCCCTCTGTCGACAGCTATCTAATATATAAAAATCTTCTGTGACGGTGTTAGTGTTTGAACTCCTCCGAAACGGCTCGACGGATTTTTATGAAATTTTTTCTGTGTGTTTGTTAGGTATGAGAAAGAGTTGTAAAGTATATTTTATACCGCTAGGTAATCAGGGTGTCCCTCTCCAGAACTTTTTTTTTTTTGGAAATCATTGTAAAAACCACTGTTGAATTTCATTGAAAAAACTATTGTTGAAAATCATAGTAAAAACGATTGTTGAAAATCATAGTAAAAACGATTGTTGAAAATCATTGTAAAAATTATTTTTGAAAATCATTGTAGAAGCCTTGCTAAAATTAGTTACATTTTATTTGTAGACAAACAGAGGATGGCAACAAAAATGTTTTAAATCATTAAAACTTTTCCAACGTTTTTGCCGGAGCGTTGTGTCATTTTGACATTTTATTCTGCATTTGTTTTGTATCATAAAGCAGTGCGTGCCAAATTTTGAACGATACAAAAATTTTGTCTGTTTGTGCGTGCGTGTATTATTGTATTGAGAAAATGAATGGTTCGTGTTTTTTTTTAATCGGTGATCATCATCCACAGCGCTCCATTCCTCTTTCTGTCAAAAATCCCATCCCACAAACTTGCAATACATTCGTTATTTTTTCATTAACAACCAAAATATTCACTAGAAAATATTTATTTGGCAGAACAACCTTAGCTGGGTCAGCTGGTATCATAATGATTAAATACTCGGGATTGCAAACGTACCAGAATTTTCCGATTCCTACCGCTGTCTAAAGTGCAGTAACTAGGGACTTAAACGTAAACTATTTGAACATATTCTAAAAGTTCTGAAGTGTCATGCAACTTAAATAATTAGTTTATGCTATTTAAAGAGGTTTTTTTTAGTGTGCTTTTAATTTGTTCATCAATGTTTGTGGTTTGTTTCCCTCCAATGAACGATCAGCTCAAGTTCAACAGTGTTCATTTATGCTTCTGAAAACCGCGTGCTTGTGTTGTTACAGGACCCTGACGTGATCAACGCCCCATTGCCAATATTCTACAGAGAGCCATCTATGGAAAGAGATGCAACGATAATGCGGCCTGTTGAAGATGACGGAGTGCTAACGGTGAATACTTTTTAAAATATAAAGTTTTATGTTTCACGAAAAAATTGTATTAATGTGGCAAACATTTCGCTGCAACCATCATATTGGTGATAATTTTCATCAATTAATTGGTGCTTTTACATATATTTTTATATTAAATGAATATTGAAATCATTTAATGGGGAAATTTTTCTTTAGCTGCTGTGTGGTAATTTAAATATTATATGTCTGAAGCACTAGATGAAATTTGTTACACTATTAAAAAGTTTATAAGAAAGAAGTTATGGAAAGTTCTCGGTGCGAAATACGAAACAGTGACCTGAAAAAGTCTGCAGCCTATTTCTTGGTTGAAGAAGAACAAAAATCTAAATATTTAAAGGAAAAAACCTTAAATTTCAGCTAATGAAGATTTGTACGATAGTTTCTGGGATATATTTCAAGGTAGCATGTACTTGTGTTTGCGTCTTATTTTTCAGTATTTCTCGGTACCGATTTAGATTTTAGGATTCATCAAATGTAGGTTTATCTTTGTAGACTACTTGTTGACTTTTAATCCTCGTCGCAGACTGATGAAAAAATTCCCGATAAAGTGATAAAGTGTTCTTTCCTAGTTCGTCCGGTTCTTTTACACTTCTCGACATTGAAAATGTAACTCCAAAAAGGACTGGCCCGGAAAGGATTAAATTTGGCAAAATACAGATAGCAAGGAAAAGTAAATTATCTCCATTTTGAAACGTTATTCAGATATCAGAACGAGAACGGCGTAGACTCAGTAGGATGTAGCACCACCTCAAACATCCATGAATGAAGAAACTCATCTAGGTATAGATTCAGTAAGAGTGCAGATGGTGTCCTGAGAGATGGCTCTTTATTCCCTCTCAACGATTTGTCAGAGTTCGTCCTCTGAACGAGGCAGGGACAGAGTTTGCAAATGGCGTCCAACCACATCCTGCACGTGTTCGAATCGTGTCGTTCTGTTGTGTTGTAAATCTTTCCTCTGTGTGTGTCCGAAGGCAAGGCGCTTTGTGCGCAGTCCTCTATGCATGTGAAGTTGTTTAGCTTCTGAATAAATAAAATAAATATGTTACAATTTCTAATTACACTGGTTCCTTTCCTTGCTGCAGGTTCAGCGAGTGGATCCAGGTCTCTTGCTGTCTCCCGGCTCGGAGGACTACCTGATCCCGACAGGATCCCGGTCATCCTACAGCCTTACGACAACAGATCCGGGATTGTCCAGTCCGGGCAGCGCTGACCAGCTCATGGAGCTGGAGGAGAGGGGAGGCACTCCGGGCTCCTCGAGGCCGCAAGTCTGGGAGACGCACTTCATGAGCGGGCAGCCGCCCGCTCCGCCGACTCCGACGGAGCCGAAGCCGAACCGGAGGAGCGGCTCGCATGCGCCGATGACCAGGCAGGGCGGATATGCTGAGGTGATTATTTCATCAACTTTTGCTTGCTGTTAATTTCTTATTCATTATCTTACTAGATCCCACTGGGAACGGCTACCCCCAGGGCCTGATTACTGAATATGCCTTTTCCTAGGGCCCCTGCTTCTTAGGGGGTCCCAAGTGACTGAAATTATTTTACCCAGAGGTAGACTGTTTCAGCCAACTGCAGAGTTTGACTTCATGGGGTCCCCCGAAAAAGCATTTGGCCTAGGGCCCACCGACATCTTAATCGTGCACTGCCTTCCCCCATATGTTTTTTCAAACAAAACGCAATTTTATACGTAATTGTGTTTTAAGAACTGTTTTTGTCGGGCTACTTATCCAAATATGGCCTGAAGTAGGGAAAACTCTAGTCGCCAACTTGGAATTTGGCAGCGATTTTTCAGCTTTCGTTCATTTGCGAGTAAAATTATTCATTGAGAGATCTAAGAGCGTATAATGACTTTTAAAAAGGTTTTTTTTTATTGTAGCTGTAGTGGTGCAAAGACATTTCATTTCAAAAATTGTGAATTTTTGGGAAACGGACTATTTTTCCCCCATGTTTTATTTTCGAGACTTTGCGACAGGTTTTCAAATCATTTTTCTTTTGAACTCGGACTTTGATTTAATATTCCATGAACCTTGAAATTAAATATCAATATAAAAATATAAACTTTTTTTATAGGCCATTTTACGTCCTCTAATTTATCAACTACTGATTTTACTCGCAAGTAAATGCTTTTGAGATATGAACCGAAAACATAAAAAAGGCACCCAAAACCTATGTTTGTGGTGCCACGAGTTCCCCGTACTTGCGTCCATGTTTTGATGTGCAACCCAGTAGAATCATATTCCTCAAGAATAATTGAGTATGAAAACTGTGTTTTGTTTAAAAAACAAGTGGGGGCAGATATTTACAGATTACTACTAAACGTGAGCAAAAATATTTTTTCTTTTAAATTTAATATACGTAGGCTATTCGGCAATTATTTCCTAAACTTTTGACTAGTTGTATAAATGTTGTAAATTACTTATTAGCGGAAAGAATCGGGACGGATTGGAACTTTAGGCTCTTGTTTGAAATCTTCTTGATCTTCCTGACAAGTAAAAACTAGTAGTCACGAAACTTTCTTCTATATTTTTCCTTTTTCTGATCCCTCCCCATGCTTGACGAGGAAGCAATATTCCCAACAAAAACAAAATTACACATGCAAAAACTTGACGACTATCCCAATGTCTGAATTATTGCAAAAGCAAAGCAAAGAGCGAAAATTGAAAGTTATTTTAAAAGCCTTGCTTGAATTAATTACAAATATTTTATTTGTTAACAAACATAAGATGGCAACAGTTAAAAATTTTAAATCATTGAGATAATATTTCCTATCATTTCCATACAATTAAAATCACGAGAAATACGCAGACGACAATCTATTACGATTTATCTTTCTTATTGTTGCATTAATAAAAATATTTTTATTCGCAAAAAAAAAAAAAAAATCAACACCTCTTGGAGCGATCGGCGTCAAAATAGAACCAAAGCCTGTTTACATATGGATTCACATATATTCCAAATTTCAACCAGAACGTAGCATTACTTCTTGAGATAGGGCACTCAAAATGGAAAAAAGAACGGGTGATTGCGCTACCCCCCCTTTTAGCTGTTGACACAAAACTAAAATCAGTTCTTATACCCACTAAGGGCTACTTGCCGATAAATTTTTCTTTCATTCCGTTCATTATTTCTTGAGATACAGCAGTCACAATTGACGACAAAAAACGTTCTACAGCTCAACCCCCGTTTGAGTTATTGACACCAAAATTGAATCAGCACCTGTTCCTGTTAATACCAACATATGGACCAAATTTTGTTTGATTCCGCCAGTAACTTCCTGAGGAATAGCAAGCACGCGTAACTCGAAAAACGTCCCATTGCTCCACCCCCTTGGAGGAATTCGCGCCAAAAACTAATGGGCACAAGTTCACATAGGGGCACATATGTGTACTAAATTTCGTTCGATTTCATGCGGTAGTTTTTGTTGTAGAGCGGCCACAAAAAACTGGTCACACACAGACGTGACACACATACATACACACACACATACATACATACACACACACATACACACACACACAGACAGACAGACATTTTCCAAAAATGGTCGAAATGGACTCAGCACACCTCAAAACGTTCGAATCCGTCAAAATTCGAAATTCGAAAATTTGCACGAATCCAATACTTTCTTCTATATATTAGATGTAGAAGAAAGTAATAATTTTTCATCTTATTTTGGCATAAATGCAGTTTTCTCATGCCTCTAATCGTCCCATCCCAGCATTCTCCTATTCACCAATATTAAGCAAAAAAAATCTTTTATTTTCTCGGAAATGTATGCCGATTTTTGTAAGCGTTTTACTCATTGTTCAGATGTAAATTAATAATAAATTGCTCTAATACTGAGCAAAAACTTTTTTTTTTTTTTTTTGTAAAATAAATACATTTGAGGCGATTTTATAAGCTATTGCTCGTTGAGCTGTGAATTCAATGTAAATTTTTAATATTGGGAGAAACTATATTGAATATAGAAACATCAACGTCGTAACATACCATTTAAGGATTAGATGTGTAACATCGGACTACATGCGCGTACGTTCGTATGCATCAGTAGCGTATTTAGACTAGAGTTCACCCCCTCCCTCACATTATTTAAGTGTGCGGCTTCCTCGAAATTGCAACTTTTTTTTTTTTTTTTTTTTAAATTTTAACATGGTTTAGTTTCCCAGAGCGGGCACCCTCATACCTCGTGCGGAAACCCTCGTGCGGGGGTTGCGGAAAGTGCTATGTATGCACTGATTTGCATGCATGTGAAAAAAAAAATTGCTATAATGCTGATATTATTAGGATCGCTTAAAATACGAAAAAAGGATTTTCAACACTTGCTCATACAGTAATATGTTGTAATGAACACTTTATTTCTAAAAAAAACTATAAGTTAACTTTTTTGAAATGCGAAAGGGAAAAGAGAACTGTTAGGCATAAAAAGGGGGAAAAATAGATATCGATTTTTTTATATATATTTTATTATTTTAAATGTAACGTATAAGTTAAGATAATAAGTCACCTGTTTACTTCATTCCAAACCACCCCTTGTTTATCCGTTTTTATCTGTTTTAGAGTTTCTTGCACGGGGGAAAGGGTATTACGATATGAACATTTTGGAAGACATGGTTACAGTTGAAGAACAGCATTTAATAGGTTTACCTAAACCTTACTTGCATCAAAGATAACTTTTAAGCTTGCAGCTTTAACTCTAACCGTACAACATTTGTTTCTTGTATAAAAAAAAAGTCAAAACATAGTTAATTTAGGCAGTTGTTCAATTACTCTTAAGCCAGTTCGTGAAAGATAATATATAATCATTAAAATTTGTGTGTGCTATAACCTGCAACAAAACATGATTACAATATTTTGTTACATTCTTATTTCATTGATCATTCGATCTAGCGCTGATAAAGATCTTTGGTTTCGTTTTACTGCGATTGTAAAAACTTGACCACGGAAAGATGGCTGATGTCATAGAAGCGGAATCATCATTTGTATCATTTGTAATAGGTTGTTTGTTATTATTTTGTAACAAATAGGATCAGCTGGAACGCACCTCTTTCTACTCGGCGCTTTCTGACTGATTCTACATGTTACAAACGATACAAATGATCATTCCGTGGTCAAGCTTCGTGAAGCAGTTGTTCGTTTATTCTAAGGCTCGAAAACTGAGAAAACATTTTGAAAACAATTTTGTTCAACAGTTTAGAGTTTTGAACTTTTTCGCACTGATTCGCCATCTATTTAATAAGTAAAATCATGACAAAAATATTTAAAAAATGTTTTATTTATTTATTTATTTTTTTTTAATGGGGTTGCTTTAAATCGCTGAAACTCGAAACATTCTTGGTCAATTTACATTTTTTTTTCAAAAAAATATGCACAAAGGTGTAAGCTAAAATTTTCATTCGGCTAATTTAAAAAATATTTATTCAATAAAAAATAGAAATTATTTGAAGAAAAATTTTAAATAATTCAAAAATACTTATTTTTTTTTTATTATTATTATTATTATTTTTTTTTTTTTTTTTTTTTTGCAAAAAACGTTTTATTTCAAATTTTCTGAATAAAGATCAAAGTAAACTGTTTGAAAAAGATATGCTCCAAATTTCATTACTTTATCTTTATCTGTTCTTGACTTATAAGAGTTTGAATACAAAAAATCGAAAAAAATTGCGTCATGGAGAAAAACGCGTTTTAAGTTTTGAAGTTAAGTATAATATTAGTTGTGAATGCCCGCAATAAAAATAATTATATCTTTCGTTCTAACAAAGATAGAAACAAGATTCAAACGTCCTTTTAAGCAGAAAGAAATGAGAAACTTTTAAATGATTAAAAAAATTTAAAAATTTGACAATTTTTGACTCCCGGACCCCTTTAAAACATAAAAATATGACAAATTATGAAGCACAATGATATGCTTTTGAAAAGTTCTTACTAAATCTAGGTTTTTTTTCATCTTCCACAGGTCCCGACTGACGAACCAGAGGAAGGCAAGCTCAATGAAGAGATCGAAAATCTAAAGGTCAAACTGCCAGATGAAACATCATCTAAATCCTCTGCATCCCGTCTGGACTCGATCAAGTCCCTCGATGATTTGCCAGTGGGACCTTCCGTCGGAGACAATGAAAACGAACAAACCCCTTCCTCCCGGATCAACCGTTCTAATCTGTCTCTAGACCCTGGCGCCTTGGTGCGACAGATGAGCTCAGAACCCCAGACTTTGCCAAACCGGTACATTAACGTTGATGTTAACTGCAACACTGGAGATGGAAGCACAGGATCGCTAACAGCAAATCAAAATGCAGCTAGCTTCGACGGTTACGCGGGCGTGAACCCAGTCGCTTGATTTTGCTTGCGCAGCGTGTATATGTTGGTCTAAAAGAATCATTCATCGACAGAGTGCATATATATATATATCAATTATTATTTCCAAAGATAGTCATAAAGAATCATCAGAAACAGGCAGAGTACTTGAAAAACATGATATTGATCGGAGTTTTTCAATTCATTTTAAACAAATCTAACCACATACATTATGTTACTGTTATAACAATTATATATATATATATATATATATATATTTTTTTTTTTTTTTTTTGATGGAAATGACGGTTACTTTCAGTTTTAAAAAAGTAATCTCTCTGATGCGAATTCAGTTGCTTTCAGTTCGAAAAAATTACCTCACTGGTGTGAATCACAATTACATTCAGCTTTAAAAGATTTTCCTGTCTAATGTGAAACACAGTTACATTCAGTTAGAAAAGATTTACCTCTCTGATATTAATCACAGTTACTTTCAGTCATAAAGGATTTACCTCTCAGGTGTGAATTACAGTTACATTCAGTTAGAAACGATTTACCTCTCTGGTGTGAATCAGAGTTGCATTCAGTTAGAAAAGATTTACTTCTCTGTGAATCACAGTTACATTTAGTTCGAAAAGATTTACCTCTCTTATGTGAATCACAGTTATGTTCAGTTTGAAAAGATTTACCTGCGTTTAGGCAAAGTTTATTCCTTTATATCCTAAGAGAGTTATTCTGAAAAATTTAGTAAAATAAATTCAATAAATTAACAGAAACTTTTAATAATTTCAAGAAATCAGATTCTATACTTGTTACAGGTTGTTATCAATGAAGTTTACTCGCAAAGAGCTTTGTAGTGTAACTAGCTGTGATTTGTTTGATTCATTGTTGGTTGTAAAATGTCATCTTGTCCTGAAAGAAAAAATGTAATATTGTTGTAAAAGAAAACATGTAATATATCAATGATGCTTCATTTACCTTAAGCCTCAATTGATCAAACTTCTCAAATTAACTATAGTTGTTGCAAGAATATTGAAAATTATTGAGATTATAAGATATATGAGAAACACAAAAGTTATTTCAAAATGATTTAATATTTGTTTTTTTTCTTGGTTACTTCATTCACAGCGCTACATTTTCACTGTATGTGTTTGCGAATCTCCTGTGATATTGTTTTCGAAAATACATTGCGTCGCGTTTTCTAGACGAATGTTACTTCAATGAAAATTCATAAATGAAGAGAAAAACAAAGCACAAAATTCGTTTTATACATTTATAAAACGTATACGTAAGAAATGAGAATGTTGTTTCAATGAATGAATCAATAAAAGTTTGAATCAATAAAAGTAATTTTTAGAAGAATTCTAACATTAAGAAATTAACACATTACCTATAGCTGATTTTGTAGGGAAAGTTCCTCTGGTACCGGGTGAAGTTCAAAGTAACCAAAAACGGCATACACAAATGTGCCGTACCACGAGCAATGCGTCAAGTTCAACGAAAAGTAAATATGTGTTCACATGGACATTGCGTGAAGTTCAACGAAAAGTAAAAATGTGTACACACGGGAATTGCGTGAAGTTCAATGAAAAGTAAAACTATGTTCACATGGACATTGCATGAAGTTAAACGAAAAGTAAAAATGTGCACTCAAGGGCATTGCGTGAAGTTCAACGAAAAGTAAAAATATTTCACACCGGCATTGCATAAAGTTCAACGAAAAGTAAAAATGTGTGCACCCTGGAGTTTCGTGAACATTGACAAAATCACACTTATGTGTACACGGTAGGCAATGTGTTGAGATGCTAAAATTGCTCCAGTTATTGCATATTACATTGAATTACGAATCAATTATCCATTTTTTTACGAAAGAACTTCTCATGAGCAGTTGAAAAAATCTAACGCGAAAATATGCTTTATGAACAATGTTACAATAAACTTAAAGATTTAAAACATTGAAGAAAATAGTTTTATCATTCCAATTTATCAATAATCAGCAATAATCTGTCTGTTTCTATTCCGCTTGAAATCACTTTTGAAATCGAAACGGATTTTCAAGAAGCATTATTTTTATCAAGAAATTTGTGTTTAATGCAATTCATGAAATTTTAATAAAAGCTCTTTAAAATTTCAAAGTTTAGTCTACTAGCAAAAGAGTTGCATTCTGAAAATGGTTAAAACTCGTAAAAATGAAATTTTAAGGATAAATCTGAATTCCTTACTTTCATTTTAAACACTTACATTAGCCACTTTTCTTATAATGATGGAAATTAAAATTTGTGCAACTTGTGAGAAGAAAAAAAAAATATTTTTTCAGTAAGAATCTGACAGATTTGAATACTGTTTTCTAGTAATGTCTGGAAGCTTTTGAAACGATAAATTAGTAGTTGAAGCTGTAGAAACGAGTTTATTTAAATCATTCTTACATTTGTTTTAATTTATCTTATAAAGCAAACAATGTGCTATAATTCAAAAATTAACTCAACATTGATCACAGAAAATATGTGCGTGAGGTTTTCAATGTTGAAAAATGATGTAAACCTAGAAATACTTTTGTAGTTTTGGTTATGAATGCGATCAAAAACTGGTTCGATGAGCAAAGAGCTTAAATGAAATGCATTCATGTATTTATGAAAGGTTTTTGAATGAAACCTTGAAACATAAGACGCTCTTGCTAAATAGTGAGAATTTATGTAAATTTCAGTATAAAATAAACGATTACTCTGCAGAATTCGAACACAGTTGTGAAATAAAATTTTGCAGCAATGAAAAGTTTTTGTAAACATTCCAATGAGTGGTAGAAATTTTTGATAAATCCAATTGTATTTTGAAAGAAAAAATTATCTAAGTGCTTCCTCTAGCAGAATTTGCTAAAACAGAACTCTTCTTGTAAGATATAAACTAGATTATTCTTAGGACGAGCCAGGACAAAATCATACCCGTATTTTAAGAGGAGACATTCGAAAAGCAACTGTACCCAAAGGACAGATTAAGTTTACCAAGTGGTTAAAACTTTTTTAAAAAATGCGTTACCTTTTCCGTTTAAGCTGTGTTTGTTTTCTTACTCGATTGTTCCTGAGTTATTTAATCTGAGTAAAGTAATGCGTTTATATATACCAGTTAAAAAAATCTTTATTCGATGAACACAATTAACTTGCCTTTGATGAGTCTTCAGCATGAGAAATGTCTTCGGTACTTCAATAGGACAGTCTATCGGTAATCAATAGAACAGTTAATCATTGCTTCGATAGAACAGTCCATCGATACTTGAATATAACTGCCTATCGGTAATTCAATAGAACAGCCCTTCGGTACTTTAATGTAACAATCCATCGGTACCTCAATGTAACAGTCCATCGATACTTGAATATTACTGTCTATCGGTAATTCAATAGAACAGCCCTTCAGTACTTTAATGTAACAGTCCATCGGTACTTTAATGTAACAGTTCATCGGTACTTCAATATAACAGTCCATCGGTAACTCAATAGAACAGTCCATCGGTATTTCAACAGGACAGTCCATCCTTACTTCAATAACTGAAGCCATCTTTTCCACATCAGCATTTCTTTAGTAAATTAACAGTCATACGGTCGGTTTTTTATAAAATATCATCAAAAAACATTGGCTTTCAAAAGCTTCTATTGACCTGTCCGAATATGCAGTATAAGAAGAAAAGTCATTGACAAGTCTGATCAATTTCAAAAGATTATTTTTACTTAACGCTTCATATAAAAGTGTCAATGTTTCGTAACCACGTTTTAGAAACTGGAGCATACAGTTGAGAAAGATTCTACTCTTCATTTGTGTTGTTGAGTACTTAAACACTCATTATTTTGTTAGAACCGACTACGAGTGACATTCTCTACCAAAGTATAGTTTTCTTAAATGAACCTACCAATAAACAGAAGTCCATCAATCGTTGAATTTCAATAAAATAATTTCTTGGAAGAGAAAGTGCATTTCGTGACATGTATATTTGTTGTACACTATTAACTCATATCAACTAATCCTGCAGTATACTAGGAGGAGTTAGAGATAATTCTTCAGTTCTTGAATTTCAAGCTAAATGTTTTCTGCAGTAACTGTAATGAAATTCCGCCAAACCAATTACGCTTTGACAGATAAGCTTCTACACAGACTTTTTCCGTGCATTAAAATACAATATCGTACTTTAACGTAACAGGTATTTTAAACGAGACCCCTAAACAGTTCACCAAGTGAATTTCTGCAAACCTCACAATAGAAATGAAATATACGTCATTCGTTTAGTCTATAAATCCTTTTTATTAACACTGCAATTCAACTAGTTTTACTACAGGTACTATCGTTGAACTCGATGTTAAATGGATATAATTTTACTTCCAAGCCTTTTCTTATTTCTTTTCCTTATAAAACCAAGAAAGATTCCATTCACCAAACAAATAGCAGTCAAAGATATTCCTTCGCGTCTTATCTATAAAACTTTGTGCTCTTGATCGACTGAATATCATCTAAGTCTTTTACACAATAAATTGAAGTACTTTAATTAATCCTAAGTTTTATGAAAATATTACTAACGAACTAATTTGCTCAACTGTGGTGGTGCGTCTTACATTTATTCCTATTAAAAGATATATTTTGCTCAAAAATAGTTAGTTCAGTCAAGAGAAAAACATTTTGATAAATTAATTTTGCGTATTAAAATGTGTCACTTATTTATGAGTCTTTCAGCAAGAGACAACTGAATTCTTGTCGATTTAGTGAATGCAAGAACAATTTCATTTCCTAAATGATTATAGTTTGTTAAACAGCATTTTCTTTCCCAAAATAAATGGATACATCAAGACACTCCTAGTTTAGCTACAGATTATGCCGATGAAGAACATCCCTCTGCAAAGAATACGAATAGACTTCCTGCGTTCGATTCCACAGTAATGGAAGAAGAAAACCGAGTTCTATAATATCCAAGTGCTGAAAGATCCTGTAAGTCGCTATAAAATAAGTTGCACACTTGTGTAGTTATTCCAGCTTCTATTTCAAAGAAACACTTTCGCAAATGATAACCATTGCAAAGTCATCGCGTCCGACCACGTTTGACCCGGAAAATTGGCAACCAACCAACGAAGAGGATTTACCGGAATGAGTTTAGCAGGTTAAAAGAATAAATTTGATGCGCACGTTTCAGTTAGTTCGAAGTATGGCTACTTCGAATTCGGCAAACTGGCATCCTTGCAGACTAATAGATGCGTCCGTTTCCCACTTGTAAATCTGATGCTCTCCATTCCGTCTCATTTGTGGTCGCACAGTACAAGTAGTATCTACTTGAGCAGTATGGGGTGGTTAAGAAATACAATACATGCCTAATATTTTGCGGGTTAAAGGAAGTAACGTTTTAGGGTACTAGCCAGAAAATTTGAGTTGTTCTAATGATATAAACGGACCTTTTGCATAAAAAGAACAATACACTGTCAAGTGTGATTGTAAATATGAAGTTTAACGTTTGGTAGAGAATTTGATGCCATGAACTTAAACAATGAAGATTTGGCAATTATCCACAGCTATACGTGCTTTTTCAAGAATTTCTTGAACTTCGAGCTAAAGAAATGTATATGGAAGGGATAAACTTTCTTTCTGCAAAGCATGGAAATTAGAAAAAAGAAAAGATATATATTTGGAAGATATTTTGGAAGTTATTCTGCATGACAATTGTTTTGTTTTCTAATAGAATGATCATCTGTACGAATTTTGTGTGGATATCATCTGTCACTTTTTTTTATAAGTGTCTTTTCATAACCGGTGATCAAGTATGCTTTATGTTTTCCCCTTCAAAGTTTGTCATTTTTCTAATGTAAACTCACTAAATACACAACAGCACTTAAACTATTTGTTCTGTTGCTAAGTTAAGTGATTTGTTTCACAGATATGGATCATTCTTCAAAAAGTAACTTTTCTCTCACACGCCTTTTACAGTAAAAACTTAAAAGAACAATTCATTCAACAATAATTTTAAATTTCATCAAAAATATAAATAATTTTAAAAATTAAACAAGTTAAAGACAATCCTAAATTAGCCAATTTAGGGCTGTCTTGCTTTGGTTCGTAGTGAAAACCTTCTGAGGTGTTATATTCATACTTTCCAACGATACCAAATTCGAAAAGATTTTATAATTTTTTCGCGTAGAAATAGCCATTGGGGTTCTAAAAAATGTGTTTTTTATCACTATCCCGCGGGAACTACTTCTTTTTGGATGGAAGGTACCCTACTTTTTATTCTGTATCCTGACAACACGCATGCAAAATTTCATGATAATCGTTTGAGTAGTTCATGCGTGTGAAAGGGTAACAAACGAACAAACTCACTTTCGCATTTATATTAGTAGAGATTAGTTTTGCAGTCGTAAACAGTTTGCAGCTTAACTACGAACTACAGTCGAACTTGTTATAACGAGCCCTGATTTAACGAGAACCCGGATTTAGCGGGGAAATTGGAAATATTTGGTTGGTACAATGCTGAGTCTATTGGAGCATAACTCGCTTTTAACGAGCAAATACCGCTTAAAACGAGCAATACTTTTTTGATTTATAAAATTTATATTGACTTTCAGCTCTGCTTATCCTTTCTCGAAAAAACCCTTTAATAATCTGAAGTCAACAGAAATTCTGTGATGATTCATAAATCCTGAAAACAAGTGGTAGTGGCTCTTTTTTTTTTAAATTTGTTGAGTAAAGAAGCACTAAAAAATTATATTTGTATGTATAGTGTATTTCTCAAAAACAATGACGCAAGAAAGAGACATTCAGACAGTTTAAAGCAAATTAACCAACTTCAATGCTACTGTACAGTGATTAAAAGGAAGAAGAAAAGCAACTGTGATGAATTTTTACGAGTTTTTTCTCGAACTTGCTTTTTACGAGCTCTCAGTTGTAACAAGCAAATATTGCAGTCCCATTGCGCTCGTTATAAGCAAATTCGACTGTAACACAAATGCACAATATAACGAACTAAACACTCCTAACTATTGTCTTTATTAACCATGAAAGGATTAACAACTGAAAATGTTATTTAGATAATTATTTTTTTATATTTTAACACACCAATTCAGTCTAACTCATATAAATCAAAAAAGATTTTAATCATTCCTTATTTTGTCAAAAACTATCGGGCCATATTTTTTTCAATACGGATTAGGCATTTATTTATTGTTAAAAAGGAAAGTTAGAGCAGTTGTTGTTAATTTGTTCTAAATGTCTATTATTTTGAAGCAATAATATGAATAAATATTACAACTCATTTAAATTTTCATACTGATCAGCCAAGACCTTTTGTTTCAGTATTTCACCATTTTTCCTTTTCAGAAGGAACTATGTGTTCGACTACATTTCTGTTTGTAACAACAATGTGTAACGTGCCCTCATTTCCAGTACTTCAGCTTTAATTTTTCAGCATTACTATGTCGGTACTTTATGTATTATTGCGTTGACTATTTTTGTCAAAACCAAAATTATGGACAAATGAAAGTTAAGATCATAAAATCTTGCCAAATATCTTTATACGAAAGTTATCCAAAACAGAGTAGAGCAAACTCGGCGACTTCATCATTGATTATTTGGCGAAGTTTCGGTTTTGGTGAAAATAGTTGACCAAAACATACCCTATCTACACATAGAAGTAAATTTTAGTAAATATGTTCATTGATAACCAATGTTTGAATACAGAGAAACTGTTGTGTATTTTACAAGAAATATTCATATTTGTATTTAGCCTATTATTTTTTTATGTAAATTCAAATTTATTTGTATTGTTCTTTATAATTTACAAGTACCCTGTGCAGCAAAACCTGAATATGTATAATGCAACTTATGTATTTAAACAATAAACGCTGGTCACTTTTACCGTAGCAACCGTTTTCAAACCGTTTTGTAAACATTTGTAGTTGATCTAACCAACGAAATGCATGATAGAATGGTTTATAGCAATTCAAAGTGAATGAGAATGGTGAGAATCAGGAAAAAAACTAGCTAAGTTGCTTTAAAAGTTGGCGAAATTTATTGAATTATGACTATGATAAGTAAAAACTAATATGAAACAACTCAAGTATAGTTAGAAGTATTAGGAAAAAAAATTTCTTGTCACTATTTGAGAATTTTTTTGCCACGAGAATTTTGACGCACAGCTTTCCCACTAGATGGAAACACCTGTGCTCTCTTCGATGCGGAACTGCTCTAAGAACTGAATTTTCGCCAAGAGCACTCCAAGTCAAACGAGTACTTTGAGGGATATTTTACATGCCGCATAATTATACGACATGGAAGCTGTTTATTTTCTAAATATTAGAAAAAAATATTAGAAAAATAAAATTTAGAAATCTCACGCAATTTATACTGTGGACTCCTTAATCTGCTTTAACTATCGTTCGTTTTCAAGACTTTCATTTTGTATTATTGTTTCTTCCGATATTTTCCCCTAAAACTTGATGATATGTTATTTCTGTGATGGATTCGGGAACTTTTGTTTTATCGGATAAATCTTAAGGAACAACTCTCAAATAAACTATCAACAACTAAGTAACAGCGCAAATGCCAGATTAAATTGCGACACGAATATGCATTTATTTATTTATGCATGCTTTATTCTGAAACTACCAATTATAATCTATGACATATTTTCCACTAAAGAGCATTTCAACGAAAAAAGGTTTTGCTGCATTGAGTCTCAGAAGCAGACAAATGAAGAAAAAAAAACAGCTATTAAATTTTACGTCCTATTGCTTAGGCTCTACGTGGTTTATCTTTTATTAACTATTATTGTGATTTTAATTGTTCAGATGCATTTTTATAGGTAAATGAATATTTGTTAATGTGATTAATATTTTTTTTTCTCACTGAACCTCATATTTTGTGCCAAAGTGGGAAATGTGTTGTACGTTGGGAACATTCCAATAAATGTTTACAACTTGTTGATGATCGTGTTTGATTTTCAAGTGTTTACATTACAAATGTGCTTTGTTTTGTAAAATCCACTAAAAAGAGGCCCGATAAGTCTCGTTACAAAAGCAATGTTGAAGAAACTAATCAACTTCATACATGTAACACTAGGAAGGGAGAAAAGTAACAAGTGATTGAAAGCACGCTTAAAACCTAACTCGTAACTGCACATAAAAGCCGTACATACATATCCATTCTATATGATGTTTGGGAATCCGCAAAAAACGTGTTTCTAAATAACCTTTCATGGAAACTGTATTTGCATATTTATATAGATTGAATTTTGTCTGAATAATATTCTTAAAAGAAAGTTTTCATGAGGACCAACAAATCTGTAATTACATTTTTTAATTATGACATGTTCTCATTTGGTTAGATTTACTGGACATGGTTTTCTTTGATTATAATCGCAATGAACATAATTATTTTTGAACGAATTAAGAATCTAAAAGCATTCCCATTATACGTCCACCATAACCTCAACAGAAAGTAAGCAAAAATTTGACTGCAGATCAACTGCAAGTCACTTGACCAAAATGGGGTCTTCTATTGGTGGAACGGACATGTTGTTTTTTGACTGACACAATTCTATCGACATGTTCATACTTGAATTAGGACTTTGATTTTTAAAACAGAATTTAAATTTAACATATTTTCCTTAACTGAAACTAACAATGTAGTGTTTTAGGAACCATACTGTAATGTTTGAATCAATTTTCTTTGAAACTGCACATGTGTGGCTTTGACTGGTATCTCACCCTAGATATCATCAAGTCATTAGTTGTGGCTTTGCGTGCAGCTCTTAATAGAATCATCATCAGCATTGCTGCTATGGGCCTTGACGGGTCCCGACGTTCTTTAGGAATGTTCAAGATTTTACAGACATAATGGCATTTCGTCTCCAGTTGCTAATTTCTAACAGGATTCTCTGGCAGGTCCTTCCAGAATAGTCTTCAGGTATTTTTCGTCTTAATCCCTCTTTTCATTTGTTTGTTTATCTCGGGGTATGATCCACTAGGGTTTTCTTAATGGATCTCCAGAAAATTGTAATGGAATTATTCGTACAAAAAACCTTCGCACAAACCGTGGAAGTATTAAAGTTCTTGTCGCCTAATCAGTTTCCTCGACAGTAAAAAAACATTTCATTGGGAAAGTAAAATCATTAAACAAATAGGCCAGCAAAACCCTCTACAATCATGGATTCTGTAATTGCAATGAAGCTGCCACTTATGTTGTTCAACACATTTTATACTTGTGTTGATACAAAATTGATCACTGCGAAAATAAACTAAAACCATTTTGTCATTCTGAATTTTGACCCCATACAGTTGAATGAGCCTGAGTATAAAAAGCAGCTTAAAAGTAAAATTTTCACCAATAAAAGGAGCTATTAAAGAAGTAATAATTAGGAGTACGAAGTATGATTGAAGTTTAAAAAGTTCAAGCGAGTGAATGAATGTCAAATTTAAACCATTTTTTTTCTAAAGCGTATGATTTTATCAATGATCCGTCGGACCCTAATACCTTCATCTGACCTCATATTATAATACGTAATGTTTCCATATAATCCAATATAAGGAAATTGAAAGCCAAAGTTTTAAGTTCCGGGAATAAAGTATAAATATTGCTGAAAAATGTCTCATTCGTGCAAATGGCTTAAGCAAAAAATAACTTAATTATGAACTACGTAAATATAAAAAGAAAAAAAGAAAGCCACAAGAAAAAGTTATAAGTAGTACTCGAACAAACACATTTATGGATTCAAGTTTAATAGTCCATCGTGTCAAGGGCGCCGCGAACACAAATTTTTGGGAGGGCCGAAATTTTCAATTCGCTAAATGGGACTCCAAATTTGCTCGAATGATAATAATTTTACCGAATAGAACTCCAAATTTCGACGAATGATGATAATTTTGCCGAATACTGACAAGTTTGCCGAATAGAACTCGAAATTTTGCCGTGTGAGGATAATTTTGCCGAATTGTCAAACAAAATTTGCCAAATAAGGAAATTTTTGGGAGGTCACCTTTGGGGCACTCCGTAAACCATCTTTCTTGTTCTCGGAATCAATCAAATACTCGTAACTGCCAGCAGACTCTGAAGAATTTGTACAAATCGTTGTTATGCTTCGTTCTGCGATGTTCCTCATTTAATCAATTACAAGTATTACCACTCTAAACATGTTTTATCTTGCAGATATTTGCATTTAGTTTCTTGTATTGTGTTGAATTCAGTATTAAATTATCTTTAAAATGGTGTATACGAAGTAGCATTTTGTGAGACTTAACAATTAATGTTGTTAAATGTTAAGATTTTTTAAAAAATCCAAAAATTTTAAAAAATTAACAATTTTGGACACGCCTGTTGTATATTATTGTCAGTGCAATCTGAAAGGGCTCTTTTCTTAAGGATCAGCTAAATATTTTAATATAGCATAAAGTTTGTTTTTTCATGAGCATAATCCTACATTTATAGCACACCTAAAGCTAACACCACAAATAGCCAAAAGGTCACTACTGTGGTTTTTTACCCCCTTTGAGAACAGAAAATAAATGCATCTTTTAGATTAAAAAAAAAACTCATATAATTACGTCAGCGGAAGTATTTGATGAAGATAATGGCTTTTGACAGAATATTGCTTCAAAAATCATACCTTTCCCCAAATTTCAGCTCAAATCTAACACATAACTCAATTTCCGCTCTAATGCAAGCAATAAAAGCTTCTTTCGCAATTAAGAACTCGGGACACTTGTTGATGAAAAAAAACTTTAGTGCACTCTTATCTTGTTATAATTCTATTCATATGCATCTGAAATTCTACTCTCATTTCGAACAAATACTTTTAAGGGTATAATTAACTTTGTAAAGTCGGCAGCGTCAATGTTTGCAATTTCTTATAAATAAGAAATTTTTACCTCATTTAAAAGCTCTCTCTAAACTTAGAAGAAATTTCCGAAAATAAAGAAGTGCTATAAAAGTTACGTGGCATTAAGAAATCGGTTTATTTACTTAGTAAACATGTAATACATTTCTAGTATCTTAATTCATTTTAATAAATATTACACCCTCCATTCTAAATTAGTCGCTACTTCTAGATCAAAAATTGTGTTCCAAATTAAATTTTTAGACCAAATATTGAATCTGACGATTTTATGACTTTCTTTAAACATTTTTAGAGATTACAGGATGATGTGCTATCAATCAACAATATAAACTTGCCAAGCATTTACTACCTCTCTCCTTAAATCAGTACCAAATTAGTTTCAAAAGTCCAGGGTTCGCACACTCTTAAGCCACCGCCCCAATTCGTTAAATACTCCTCCACCAGAAATGACACTAAATATTTTCGAGCTAATAAATCATGAACTCATTAGAAAGCAAACTCATCTTTCTGGTACATTGATGGTCGCGTCCTAATAAAATGAGACGTGGTTTAATAATGTAGGAACTCTGGACTTTGGGAGCTAATTTGGTACTGATTTAAGTTTTGAGTGCTTGGCCAGAGAATGTTATAAACTGGCAGCACACACATCATCCTGTAATCTGTGAAAAATGTTTAAACATCATGATAATTTTTTCCTTAAATCACAACCAAATGAGTTTAAATAATCCAGGGTTCTCACACTCTTAAGTGATTCCCCATTTTGTTAAAGACTCTTCCACTAGTAATCACACAAACTATCTTCGATCTAATTCGCAACTCCAACAAACTATAGGGGCACTGCAACCACTGTCTAGTGGCGGATGAAAAAGGTAAAACAAACGCATGCCGTAGCGTAGAAAATGCTAATAAGCCTAGTAATTTTTGTTTGTATGCATGACATTTTTGTTTTATTCGTTTTAAATTAATTTTTAAAGTCTTGTGGATATTCTGGCCCACGTTTAGTAATGCTTCTTGAGAATTCAAGAAGCATTACTAAACGTTAGAAATTAATGCAAATTTCGTATTTCGTAGTTGTAAGCCGTCATTTCCACGATGTTGAATTCGATATGTATCAATTCTTGATGGAACTACACTCCTGTTTGTGAAAATTGCAACACCACGAAGGACTTACGCGAGTGAGCTGAAAATTGCAGGAAATGTAAAGTAGGACATAATATGCAAATGATTAGAATTGCAGACCGGTAACGCATGCGTATGCTGAGCAGCGCCCTCTGAACGGCGGATCGAACCGAATATAAATAGACGGCTGTAGCGAAGCGTGTATGATTATTAGTGGTTACATGCTATAGTAAACGTTAACTGAATTTTTACTATGCCTCTTCGACGAAAAAAAAGCGAAATTTGAGCAAATTTCGGAGTTTGAACGGGGCAGAATCGTCGGCCTTCGTAAAGCTTGATTGTCTTATCGTGCAGTAGCCGCTCCTGTGCAGCGTAGCAGCAGCACAATCATGCGTGTTTGGAAGCAGTGGACGGACGAGGGTCGGACCATTGAGAAGGAATACTAATGGAGGGAGCGACAGCAAATGTCTCAGTCAGATAAGCTTCAAAAACATTTCTCCCTGGTCAGGTGACTAGTTTGGCTGGGAAGTTGTCGCGTTTTGGCACGCAATCGCTCTTTTGGCACTAAATATTTTTCAGACGACGGCACTAATTATGAAGTCGGGGCAACAAATCAGAGCTGCAGAGTCTGCCCATCTCTGTTCAATTCAAATGAATATGTATTCTAAAAAAATATCGTCTGCTTTCAAACAACAATATTATTAAAACAGAAGATTAAAGCCAAGCCAAGTAAGAAGAAAACAAAGTAGAATAATTCAACCGCCCTATTTTTTAATTTATCGTCTGCGTAAATTTATTTTTATTATATTTTGGAAACAATTAAGAGTTGTTATTTTTTCAGAGAATATTAGATCGACCTAGTGTGCTGTGAGTAAGCGAAAGTTTTCAGCCTGAATTATTGTGATGATTTTTTTGTACATCGGTGTAGTTAAATTGAGCGCGTATGTGTGCTTTTCGAAAAATAGTATTGAAACTTTCTCTAGAATTGTTAGAAGATTAACAGAGTTTTGAGCAATGTTGAAAGATCAGCAGTTCTAAAAGGTATCGTTACTGATTATTGTTACTAGCAAAGGCAAAGCTGCGAACCTTTTGCCAATTTTAAATAAATAACGGATACAAATACAGGTCTGTCATTCAAACTCCCCTCCCCCGGATTTTAAAATATGATGTAACTGCATTTTTCATGTATTTTGATGTTTATTCCTTGTAATGACGGTCATGTACAAATATATGTTTAAAGAGTTCTCTCATTGACTGAAAATTTATGGATTCTTGTGTCTTGTAATCAATGTTTTGAAATTATTTCATACGCAGGCACACTAGTATTTAAATTAAAGCATAAAAGTAACAAATATTTATTTTCAAATCAAAAACTTGTTCTAAACGCATCTGCTGTTCACAGGAGCTTGGCGAGAAGCTACTCGCCAACAAAGTAAACGTACACAAATTACTTGAGAGCCGTTAAAATAATTACTAATTAAGTAAAAAGTGTTTTTATGGAACTAAAATGTAATTCGCACTCAAGATATACAATGTTTTATAACTTTTATAGGTAAAATAAGTACAAAAATTTAAAAATTATAGTCAACTGTGGAATATGTACTCGTTGAATGCATATAAATGTTATTTTTTCTTTATTTAGAAGTAAAAAATATTCTTAAATGCTAGGGAAAAGTTGCTGGACCTCCTGGTGTGGCTTTTTCCTCACAGTTTAGAGTGCTAGAATACTGCACTATTACTATAAATCTAATTTTTCCCTTCTACAGTTAAAGGTTGTTATCATGCATGGCTTCAGCTACTGAAAACTTCTTCAACGGTTATGGTCAACTCGAAATTGCTCCCCAGGTCACATGGTACTGTTGCCGTATCGGGATAGTAGGGTTGCACTCTCTCCATCTATTCCTTCTCAATGGGTCGGACAGCTTGGAAATCCAGGAATGGACCCCGAAATGTGACGTCAGCTCGCGATGACAGACACCTGGTGCGTATGGCGCTGACGGACCGCACTGCTTCTTCTAAGCAATTGGCAGCACAGTGGTCAACAGCTACAGTTGTTTCATTGTGTGCTTCATCAATTCGGAGACGTCTGCTGCAGCGTGGGCTGCACGCAGGGATTCTTTTATACAGGATTCCTCTCACGCAAAACCATCGCTGTCTATGGCTACAATGGGCCAATGTGCATAGGAGCTGGCCTGCTGATTGGCCAGCAGGTCGTCTTTTCTGACGAATCCCGCTTCAAAATGTGGCACCATGATGACCGAATTCGTGTCAGGCGCTATGCCGGTGAACGGCACATTCTGGAGTGCATTATCGAACGCCACAGTGGACGAACACCCGGAGTTATGGCCTGGAGTGCCATAACATGTCATGGCCGATCACAATTGCTACGAATTGTGGGCAATTTGAACAGCATCCGATACATAAACGAAGTTTTACAGCCCCAAGCTATTCCTTTCTTGCAAGGATTTGCCAGGGGCTGTATTCCAGCAGGATAATGTCCGTCCACATGTCGCCAGGACTGTCAAATCCTACCTTGATTCGCTGCAGGTACAGCTTCTTCCTTGGCCTGCATATTCTCCGGATATGTCACCGTCTCGCTCGTGATAGAGTTGCTTCGACAGACGAACTTTGGTTGCGCATACAAACAATATGGAATACGCTTCCGCAGGCAGATATTCAAACTTTGTTTCACTCCATGCCGAGTCGTGTAGCAGAACTTATTGCAGCGCTTGGGACCCACACAAAATACTAATTTCTATCTCTTTTTATTGTTTGTTTGGTTTGAAAATGTAATCATTTTTTTGTACCATTATCACTCACTGTGTATTAAATTTCATTACGGCAATAAGAACACTAGAAATATTTCATGTAACAAAACCTTTGTTTACAGTGTTATCCAAAGAGGAAGATGATGCTTCTTTGTCTTGTTTGGCTAGCGCTAATTATTTTACATTTGTAGCTGAGTTATTTCTCAAACTGCCGAATCGTTTAATTTCAATTTTTTCTGCTTCGTATATATTCTAATTTCTGAATTATGATTTGATTCTGTCATGCATCATTAATAAAATTCTCACGGATACATAGTGGTAGTTTTCTTTTTAATTGATCTTGCTGCTTGTCAGTCCCTTGCTCTATGAAAATTTGACCCCCTCTTTTGAAGGTGTAACACAGTTAAAGTGTTAAAGTCATAGTTCCCTCTATTTTTCTCTTAATAAGTTCCTAACAAAGAGTAAATATAATTTTTTTTTCATATTTTTTTCAGCATTTTATTTTTTTTTTTAAATTTGATTGGAAAATGTCAGGTTTTTGGAGAATCACCCATATATTGATGGTAGTCCTAATAAAATGAGACGTGGCCTAATAATGTAGGAACTCTGGATTTTTGGAGCTAATTTGGTACAGGTTTAAGGAGGGAACGCTTGGCAAGAGAATGTTATTAATTGACAGCACATCACCATTATCCTGAATTTCTGAAAAATGTTTAAACACATCTATGAAACATGCTGACATAAAGTCATCAGTATCAATAAGCAGTACAAAAGTAAGGAAGTAATTTGGAACGAAGGGAGTAAGTAATATTTTTGTTTTAATATGTGTAATATTTTTGTTTAAATGGTGATAGAACTCCCACGGCAACTTCGTCACTCCAGGGCACCGACTGATACATTTGTTCTACGAGTTGTATGATGGCAAGAATGTTAAATTTCAAACTTTATTTTTAACTAGTGGTACCTGCACGGCTTTGCCCGTAATAGAAAATTAAAAGATCTTTTGGTTCGCCTGTATATTTACAAATAATGAATGATCATGATGAATTTTCTCGCCAATTGGCTTGTGCTCATGTTACGGTTCCACGATATGATAATTTCGTAACTTAATGGTCCACGTTGTGATAATTTTCTCGGTAAAATTTCCTTAAAATTGGAATAGAAAAAGAACCACATCGAATTATCGAAAAATCGCTTCAAGGTGCACACCCCTATGCTACAAACTAACTTTGTGCCAAATTTCATGAAAATCGGCCGAACGGTCTAGGCGCTATGCGCGTCACAGAAGTCCAGAAGTCCTGACAGACAGAGAGACTTTCAGTTTTATTATTATTAAAGACTAGTTGCGTTGCCGGCTTAGCTCTGTCGGCGTCAAAACTAAAAGTTGTATCAAGTGGCGCATGTTTAACAATCGGGCTTAAATAAAAGGAAAAAAAGGTTGAGTAAAATTTCCAGTCAACTGTAGAAGAAAGCTATTTCAAGACTCAAAGTTTTGATTTAGACCCCCTTGAATTTTTTAAACGTCAAAAATTAAGTCAGTTATGAATAGGCGTAAACATTCCGTTTCACGGACTTTCCAGCGTGGGGGGAGGGATAGAGGAGGGGTGCTTCCAACCTAGGGACGAGAAAACCTTTAGGATCTCTGTGCCAAATTCGGCAAAGATCTGACACAAACTGTGGATTTGCATAAGGAAACACATTATGTGAACTCCTAAACATGAAAGGGCATTTGTGCCAAGTTTATCAAAGGTACCCAAATTTTTTAAAATTGTCTTTAGATTTTTATTAGAAACACATACACACACAATTACATACAGCATTTTAAGAGAACTTAAATCTTCAACAAGCTTATATGGAGCATCTGACTTTTCTTCCGAAATTTCTGCAACTCTCTCTCAGTCACCTAACTTTTGCCGAATAGATTATTAAGGGGCTGGGATAATAATCTAAAAATTCTTTAAAAATGCTATAAAATGACCAAAAATTAAAAAGAAATTTCTGTAAACTTTCGAAAACATGTTTTATGGCAACATATTCAAAAATTAATTAGAAATCCAAACTTGCGTTGGTAAATTTAATTTTAAACATGTACCCATGTATTTAATATAATGTATCCTTCAATTTAGTTTTTAAAGATTAATAATTGAGATAATAAAGTAATTTTTGAATCAAATGAAAGGAAAATAAATACTTGGGAAAGATGAATTTAAAAAAACTTCATATTTAGCAAGAATCTATATATATAAAAATGAATGTTTGTCTGTATGTCATCCATGAACTCAAAAACTACCCGGCAGATTTTGCTGAAACTTTCAGTTTGTTATTTTTGGTACTTTGAATGTTTATAGACCAGTTCGAAAAAATTCCGATCGATAGTTCCTTTTTTATTCCAATTTAAGTCACAATCTATTGGATAAATACGAATAAAATTATCGGCTGCAGAAATTAATTCGCGTGAAAGATCTCATTGATAAGAAGTTAGCTGTTGCCATTTTTCTTGAGTTTGAACAAATAAATTCTTTCTTTATTGTTTTATGGCTTTTCATGCAACGGGGGGATTTAAAACTTTTCTATTTGATATTTTTAGCGATTGATTGATCTTGCAAACTGCTTGAGTACAAAATTTGAGTATAGTCACGGCTTCACTTGATACCTGGACCGATTATTATGAAAATTGCTATATATATGTATTTTTCCACGGAGAAGGTGCATAATATGCTTATTGAAGTCACTCGCCACCAGGTGGCACTGCAGTGTAGCAACTTCTGCCTCGTTCAACCGATTGTCATGAAAATCAGTATAATGATGTTTTTTTTTTTTTTTTTTTTTTTGGCGTAGCAACGCGCATCGGGTACAGCTAGTCCTCAATAAAATCAGAATTGAATTAAAATTCAATGTTTTCTACATTTTTAAAATCTAATGAAGGCTTTTATTGTCCAAAAGCAAATTCTTTTATCTTAAAAATTTTCTTTTCAATATCAGCATTTTCTATTGGAGCAAATGTAAAATAACAAGATCCATTTATTCAAAGTATGAAAAGACTTCACTTTATACAGGCAAACAGCTTTTAAAACGAAAAATATTCGAAGCTCATTACAAAAAAAGTGGCAATGTTTTTTAAAAAGCAATTAATTTATTTTAAAAAGACCTAAAAATTGGAAATAAATCTTTTTCAAAGGTTCTTAAAAGAAATTTAGTCAAAAGCTAAACGAGCTTATTTTCCCGCTTGTGCTGCTTGAAACTCAAAGACACATCGCAAAAGTTTTGCTGCTTTTATGGTATATGCAAGCTCATTTACATTTTGCAATAAATATGTAGTCTTTTACGAGCACCACTTTATGAAACATGTTAATCAAGACATGTACATTAGCTTAATCGTGTAAACACAGGTGAAAAATTTTGGGAAACATTAGAGCACCAAAATGTACCATGTAAGCGAAAAAGACATTTTCCTGAAACGCTAAGAAAAACGAAAAATTGAGCCAAACGATCGCCTAACATATGTTATTAAGTAACTAGAAAATCACCCGTCAAGATATGACGGGTGAAAATTGCTTCTACATTTAAACGAAACAATTTCCTGTTTGGTGATATCTTGATGGTTAAAATTTTAACCCTAACTCCAGTGGATGAACCCTAAACTCCAATAGATATAGCGTTCATTGTTGACCACTTTTTCGTTTCTTCATTCTCCTAAAATGAGTCTTGCCAGTAAAACAGTTAAGTTACCGGATCCAGTTCAGCCTTGTCAAAATACAGCTTTTCCCTGAATGTCAACATTATCATAAAATATAATCAAATTATCATGCCGTGGTGCGAGCTTCATTGTTGGTGATGTCAAGAATGTTACTGGATCAGTGAATTCGCTATTATATATATATATATGAGGATGCACCGAGTAAATAAATAAAAATAATTTCTCAAAGACTGAGTAAATTATAATAATTTTAGTGCCGACTTGACATTGTTCAGTTAAAGCTCTCCTAGACGTGTTTAAAGTCGGTGTTTTGTTTTTTCTTTGGAAGAATCAGCTGTCGTCATTTTATCAGGATTTTTTTATTACATCATAGAATATGTTTGGAGTTAAGATAAAATAATGTGTGCATATTTTATTTATCGAAACAGGATCTTTCTTTTTATTACGGAGTGGAAAATACACTTACATTTGCTCAAAGAGATATTTTTAACTTAATAGCACATGCACAGCCGTGCGGTACAGCTAGTTTTATATACATAGTTTATTATACATATGCCGTCTAAGTTCAAGTGTATTAGAAAAATTATCGAATAAGAGCAATATATGTTTATATATATATTTTTTTTTCATGTTAATGATACATCAGACGATAATACTGGCATAATATAAAATTTAATTTTGAAATGCAAATATGTTTTATTTTCGAAAACACCGCAAATTTCAAAATTTTACGTCAGAGCTTATGCTCTTAATGCGTTTAGCCTGGTAGAAGCGTTGATTCCGTCAGAGGCATCGCTTTTACATTGCAAAATAGATCTATGTGTATAAAATCAAAAATTAAAACCACTTTAACGGTTTTAAGGTTTGCCTTTGTTCAAAGATTTTGAACCAGAACATATGAGGACCGAAGGCAAATTTACTCATCGTACTACAAATTAAGGCATATATAGAATCTTCTTCCCCCCAACCCCCAAGTTTACAAAAAGCTGTGTGAAGGAATCGTAATTGAATTTTGGCATCAGAACGATTTGTTGTCCAACATTCCAAGAAGCTTGAGTGTAGATATGTTGTGTTTCTGTTTTGAGTTTTGTGTCTTAAAAGTCTTTTTTGCTGCGCAATGTTAAGTAACTGTGTGAGCTCATTATGTGTAGAAAAATATTCGCTCAAGACCTGCATAATTGCTTCACGGCTTAAGCTCAGAATTCATTACAAGATGTTAAAGTACTAATGTACAAGATGTTAAAGACAGGGTAAGTTTAAAATGATTTATTTGAACGTTTGTGCATTTTTAGAGTTAATCATGCAATTTTCTAGTGTGCACTGGTTGTTTGGAAACTTCCCAGCTATAGATTGCTGATAAAGTACTGCAATGATTAAGAAATCTTATTTTTTTAAAAACTATTTAAGATTAATACTTAACTCTTTTTTATTTTGATCCATATTTTATCAAGTTTTCAAGTTTATCAATAACATGTTCTGCATGAATGAATAACCATACACTGCAGTATTATCCAGTTCAATACAAAAACAAAGTAGTCCTCAAAATTTTATTAACTGCCCAATGTTTCCAAGCATTGTGATTTAAGAACAGATCATTAAAATTGTGGCACATTTACTTGTGTTTTCCGTCTTTATTGGGAACATCCCATCCAGCAATTAAATCCCATTCGAGCACATACATGATTACCTAAAAGAACAGATATAGCATTTGGTAAATATAGAGTGACAATTATTGATTTATATGAATTAAAATACAAAATTTTCAAAAGCTTTATAATGAATTCAAAAATTTTGCCTAAGTGCTTTAAGTCAGTGGTTCTCAAACTTTTCACTACTGAGGACAACTTGGTACCCTTTCGTACTCTAAGTGGACCACATTACGATAAAAGTAATATTTCCACAACAATTTTATCAAGTAAATTAGATGAACACAAATATTTTCTTTGATAAATTTAAATAGGACTATAAAAATGATATAGATTAATTTTCCCTAGCTGTTCGCAGACCGCATGAAAATTGCTCATGCATTACTCGTGGTCTGCGGTCTACAGGTTGGGAAGCACTGATTTAAGTAACGACAGATATTCGGATTTAGTTTCTTATACGGTCTATATGCTTGCTGTCAATGGCTACGATGTGGCACAGACGAATAGCAAAGTTCAACATAATTCGTTGAAGTGTCTGAAACTGCGAAGCTTCCGATTACTTGCTGAATAGTAGTTTAGAACTAACTACCAAACGGCACGACCTTGAGGCTCACGGTTTTGGACAAAATTCTAGATATAGGTCAATTCCAACTAGATATGAGCGCAGGTATAGCGGTTTGGCTGCATAGGTCCTAGTTCGGCTGCAACGGGTGTCCAAAGTTGATAATTTGGACCCAGAAATGCAATGGAATTTCCTTTAAAATTACCATTTTTATCTCTTTTTCTGCTATTGTACTGCAGAATGAGCCGTTTGTATGCTTATCTTTAAATTAATTAAGTTGATTACTAGTTTTTAATAAGCGGTTCTCAAATTCAAATTGGCGCCTACTTTTAGTTTCAATAACTTGATTACTAGTTTTTAATAAGCGGTTCTCAAATTCAAATTGGCACCTACTTTTAGTTTCAATAACTTGAATGCCAAAATAACATAGTAACAGGATATTTATCGTTTGCAAATGAAACTTATTTTTATTTTATATTAATCGTTTACTAGTAACAAGTACTTATCGTTTGCTAATAAAAGCATTTACTTTAACTGGATATTTATTGTCTGCTATCAAAGATATCCCACATTGATAAGCAGAAAACACTCTGATTTATTGCACATGGCACACAAAAGAACAAAAATACAAGATTGTTTCGACTTTTCAATTAACTTAGATCATGCTCATAAATAAATACGTGTCCTTCCTTATACTCAATTTACTAACAAAAGATGTTGGGAGATCGAACATAGTCTCGAGTTAAGAAATTCCAATGGAAACGCCATTGCATTTCTCGGGCCAAACTAGCAACTTTGGACCCTCGTTGTAGAGAATCTAGGGGCTATGCAGTCAAATCGCTTTACTGCGCTCATATAGTAGAAATGTACCTATAGCTAGAATTTTGTAAAAATCCGTGACCCTCAAGGTCGTGCCGTTTGGTCGTAAGTAATGCTTTTGAGGTAATTTTCGTATACTTCCTCTTCATTATGCCTCACAAAAATCAGGCACAAGATTTCAGATCAGTTGATTACGCGGTGCATGTGATTATCATTCTTGTAGCCTCTGTGTGTCCTATAGTGAGTCTGTAGTCTTCAAACTGCTGTTCCAGGCATTCAGGCTTTCAAATACTTATCAATCTGACGGGGTAGTGATCCGTCTTGCATAATCCGTATTTTTTCAAAATCCTCATATATATATAAAAGCCAATTATCAAGTAACGCTCCTGACGTCATCAACAATGAAACTCGGCCCACGACATGATAGTTTGATAACATGCTTTGGTAAAGTTTAATATGCAGGGAAAGGCTTTATTGTGACACAAGGCTGAACTTGATCTGATAACATAACTATTTTACTGGTAAGACTGTATTATTTCAGGGGAAAGAAGAAACCAAAAACTGGTCAACAATGAACGCTACCTACTGGAGTTTAAGGTTAATCCACTGAAGTTAGGGTTAAAATTTCAACTATCAAAATATCATCAAACAGGCAAATGCTTCGTTCAAATGTAGAAGTAAATTTCAGCAGTCATATCTTGACAGGTGTCTTTCTAGTTTTTCAATAAGAGTGATGAGATTATTTCATTTTAATTTTGAATTATCGTCCTGATTTGAACTTTTTTGGTGTTTAACGCTTGTCTTCAGCTTGAACTGTGTCACAATTTTCCGTTGAGTCACAATCTAGCAGTTATTGCTCAAATAGCAGATCTTGTTTATCGATTAAGAAGCTCTACCTTTCAGTATTTTCACCGCAAAATGAACTACAAAAATGCTCTTGTGCTAAAGAAAAATAACAGAATTTTTTAAAAAATAATAAGCATTTTTCATAACGCACTCAAAAGGACAAAATAACCTTTCTGGGTCAGAAAGGACAATTTGAGCATTCCTATAGTTTTCGAAACTTCCAAGAAAATGACACCACAAACGAAAACAAGTGCGCCTCATGTCATGAAGAGAATTTCTTATCATTATCCAGCTTTAAATCATAACTTTGAGTGTTCAAACATGCATATTTTTCTTATTGGGAAAGTTTTGTTTGAAATGACTAGAACCGCACTTTTCTTCGTTTGTGGTGTCAGTTTCATGAAATTTTCGAAAACTACAGGAATGCTTAAATTGTCCTTTCTGACACAGAAAGGTTATTTTGTTCTTTTGAGTGCGTTATGAAAAGTGCTTAGTATTTTTTAAAAATTCCGTTATTTTATTCTTTTTTGTGTAAATGTATTTCAGAAATAGAATAATTTTACCATCACGAAACTTCACCTTATTTTTTCACATAAATGCTTGGTACTTAAAGGAGGAAAAACTATATACGTGTGTAAAACTTGAAGCAGTTGCACTAAAATTTAATCCTTGTTACTTCCTAGGATTTATGCTTGCTGATTTCATCCTTGCTTCAGTGAAGCCTTGATTCAAAATTTTAATTATGATTGCTTTTAATACTATTATTGCAAGGCAACAAAATTTGTAACAATGGGTTTTATATTTAAGCATTTAATGGAGAAATTACATGAAATTTGCTATTTTAAATCCTAAACAAAATAATAATTTTATTTCAGAATTTAATTTTTCAGCGTTAAGTTGTACCTTAAGATTAAGCTAATCATTTACTGAAATCCAGAAGTCTCTAAGTGATCTAGTTGCTGAAATATAAGCAAAACCAAGCCTCCGATTACTCCGTGACAAACAGGCCAAGTATAATAAAAGTGCTTAAAATAAAATTTGAAAAAAAAAAAAAAACATGCCTCTTAGTTTAATCGCAGTTTTAATTAAATTTTGCTATACACTTCAAAAGTTTTCACGGTTCAAGTAAATTTTCACCATGTATACGCATAAACACACTTTGAAACATGTTTTCAGCGATATCAAATTAGATGTTGTTTCTGCTTACGCATACAGACGAAAGGAAATCTGAAAAATTGATAACGAGAAGAACAAGCAACTAAAATTAAAAACTTTAAAAAAACCCGCCTTGGTCGCAAATGAAGAACCAAGAGGGAAAATTGAAAATCCTTTCTCTCAAAAGCCTTACACTATTAATATCAATTACAAGTATTTTATTTGCTAACAATTAGATATTGGAGTTTATTTACAATTTTAATAATTGGAAGAAATTGTAACTGTTTGGTATTGTGAGCACATGTAAAAAGTATATATTCCTAGATGAACAAAAAACGAATGTATAAGAATAGAAATGTTAGAAACAGGAAAATTCATATAAGTTTTCTCAAATATTCAGTAATGAATATATGGTTGAATTTCGACCGCTAGGCGAACCCTAGTTAAGCATAAAATACTAAATGTTTCCTTACATTTTGGAGGAAAGCTGAGCACTCGGAACTTCGGTTTTGGAGGGCTATCACCAGTTGAACTGTTAAATTCTGGTAAATTATCTGATCCGTCATCTTTTATTTTGATACCATCCTTTTCTTCATTTTGTGGGCGGTATTCTTCATAATCTGGAACATGTGCTGTTGGAGCAAATGCTGCCATTGGAGTAGCGCCATCTGACACACTTGAGCCAATTACATTAGCTTGACAGAGTTCTATAATATTAATAACATAACTTTTAATATATTAAATGCAGAAATGGGCTTTATAATGATACCCCCCCCCCCCCCACCCTAAACGTGAAGGACTATAAAGTCTATTGAGATTTTTGCCTTTCAATGCCACGAAACTGATTGTCATTTGTAAAAGGAACACCAATAGGTAGGCCATCGTTGTTCCTAACACAGTTTTATGATAACTGGCTGAAGCATCATCAAATGGCGTCACCAGTCAATGATTGTATGTAAAGAACTAAGTTAATTTACTGTCTAATAAATGGTCGACAAATGGTGTACTTAGAATGAGAATGACAAAAGGCATCCTATCAATTTCGAGTAGTTGAAGGTTTTGTAAACACAACTTGCAAAAAAATTAAGACTGCCTAAATTTAGATTTCAAGAAAAGAATTTTTATTTAAGCTTTGGTATTTATTTTTTTATTATGCATCAATTTTTATGAAAAGTTTCTTGTTATTTGTTTAAAAGTTGTAGCAAGAAATGACTTACTCACTGGCATTCTACATTTTGGAAGGGTGAACTGAAAGGAAGTCAAATGCATGCAAGGAATAGCATGTAAACTGACTTACACCACTGTCATTCTCGCCTGAGCAGCAGTTTCGGCTAGTGGATCATTTCCGACTCCTAGAGGGCAACAAAAGTACTGTCTGACCACGGATTGTATGGAAAGACAAACATCCGGTTTGCAAGCGGAAAAGGACGCGTCTATTAGTTTTTAGGGATGTCAGCTTTTCAGATGTATGTTATCCTCTAAATTAAGCAGAGTCACATTCAAATGAGCGGAACACGCCCATCAAACTTTTACTTTCCCCCCTCATTCAGATAGACAGGTCTTAACTGGATATTTGCCAATTCCAAACAATCCGTGGTTGGACTGTATTAAGAAGTTTTTTGCTCAGTTGGTACATTTAACAGAGGAACTAACGAGGAAGGCCAATCTATGCCAACATCAATTTGTAAAATTTTTGAGTTAACCCGTTTAAATTTACTTTAATTAGAGAAAATAGTTTTTCGCATTTCACACGGAACAATTTCACGGTACTTACGTATTAACGCCACCGCAGCTACAGCTTTAGCACTGGCTTCCTGGAAGCGAATCGCCGATCTTCGACGTCGCTCCTCGCCGTGACGCTGAAATCAAACTCAAGTGGATTCCGGCTTGGTCATTTCCGACGTCGATTTAGCTCGAGCGCGCATGCGCAGAAGAATAAAGTTTTCGCCTCGGCGAGGAACGACACCGACGATCGGCGTGTCCGCTCCTAGGAAACCAAGGCTTTTGGCAGTTTTTATAATATTTGGCTGTTTTGGCGGTTTTCCCTTTTTGCCAAAACAGGGCAACAAGGAATCCAAAAATTTACTGCGTGCTAGTGCGAACAACAGATGCGCCAAATGATTGTTCTTTAATGACGAATTAGCGCAACTTCTGCTGCGGTGGCGTTAATGCGTAAGAACCAATTTCGTTTTAATTTTTTCGTTAATTTAAAAAATAATTTAGAAAAAGAATCGAATATATCGCAAAGGACAGCAATTGAGCGAACGCGTGCGCCTCGGTAAATTTCGCGCATAAAACTGCAAGACCTATCAAATGATGGACTGAATTTCAGATTTTCATCAATATCAACTTGATATATTGACGTCAGATGTTGGCACTAATGCCTGAGAGAGATTTTTTTTCCTTTGTATGTTTTAAAAAAGGAGTATTGGAAAATCTATTTGCATAGGGTAACCAGTAAAGCAACAGGATTACCAAATTAAAATTATTCACTCCAAAAATAGGACGACTTCGCCAAAATCCCAGTTATAGAAATATCCCCATAGGGGCAAGTTCGCCAACACGTACAAGTGACACCAAACTCTGGTTTACCCCCGGTTATTAATGCAGCAAATAAATAGCGCTCTTTTTTAAATGTTTTTTTCTCGCTAGATATTGCTTAATATAGCCATGGTCAGCAATCGTGTTGATGAAGCCTGAAGAAAGCTGCCGACAACACACAAGATTTATAACCGATAAATACCTTTGGTTTTTCGATATTTCCAAAATAGCGCAAAACGTCTCTATGATCAAAGATATCTCACTAATTGCAAACTTTACTTGTAAAATTTTTACATAAATTTTTACCTGTTACTATGGGTCCGTCTTGCCAGTAAAGTGGTACCGTATCCCCATATTTTTTCTTCCATAATCGTCTACATTTGTTTTCATCGAAATAACGTTGTTGTGTTGTACGCCGATGGTGGTCGTCGCAAGGTATGGGCCTAGGATATTCAAACCACTTTTTTTCTGGAGGAGACATTTTTCTTAAAGACTCTTTTGAACTTCATGAGTTTTAGTTTTAATGGTTGCCACCTTTGTTAAATATTTTTACCAAACACGTGGTATATTTCTGATTTCTAATCCAACAATAACGTGCATAAGGTTTAGTATTTGAAACTAAACGAAAAATAAAAGTGTAAATATTTGCAGTCGAATTTTCAATTCAAGTAAACTATAGGAAGAGCTGCCACATGGCGGCTGTAAGAGTTGAAACCAAAACCAACCAACTTCCGTTGGCTTATGATCTGTCCAGTGAAACATCGGCCTTGTCCTTGCAAACTTGAAATGTTTTGCTTGTTTCGCTAATTTCCTTTATCACCGCAAGGTGGCAAATTCAGGCGCTAAAACTGTAAATTTCCTAATCTGAATTTAACATGTATATAGTGAACTGTCAATAACTTGAAGTCTCAAGGGACCGGCTAAAACGCTCCATGTGTAGGAAGTTTTTACAACAGTCTCAAGAGTTTGGGACCCAAGGAAAAACTCCGTGATAAAGGAATATTTGAGTTATAAGTAGTGATGTTCCGGATATCCGTATCCGCGGATATACGAAGAAAAATAAATATCTGTATCCGCATCAGGACCGGATTTGGAACTGTGGAGGCCCCGGGGCAACGAAGGAGTGGAGGCCCCTAATCAGGGTTCGAAATGATCATCATATTTTCGAAAATATCCGATACTTTGATATATATCCGAATATATATGTATATATCCGATATTTTCGACTAGTGAAAGTTCGGATATTTTGTAAAAATTTTATTGTGGGAGCCCCTTTGTTGTGGAGGCTCTGGGGCAGTTATATACATATTAGTTTTTGTTATTGATTGGGGTTTCTGTTATTCTTCATTTTGGTTTTTCTCGGCATTCTTCCAAAAAAGCGAGACAAAATTCTCTACTTACTGTTTGTAAAGGTGTTCCCGGCTCTGTTATTCCGTCGGTCGGAGAATGGACATGTCCAGTACTTCAAAAGTAAGTCCACCTCGTACTAGAGCGGTATTAAGTGAATATGAATCCAGCTTTTGTTGTAAAAAACATTGCTTTTTTTGTGGCGGGGAAGCGGATGAAGAGGCTGAGAAGAACAAAACGCAGAATTATCGCAGAAAAATTCTTAAATTTTCTACACTTGCATTCAAAGAATGCCTTTTAAAATTAGCTAAAGATCGTTCGGAGGTGTGTCAAAAGCTGCCCTTGCACGTTTTAATGTTGAGTATGATTTAGTCGCTGCTTTATGAATATTTCTGCGATAATTCTGCGCTTTCTTCTTCTCAGCCTCCTCATCCGCTTCACAGCCACAAAATAAGCAGTGTTTTTGAAAACAAAAGCTAGATTCAAATTCACTTAATCGCGCTACAGTACGAGGAGGATTTACTTTTGAAGAATTTGGCTTTGGAATTAAATCCTCACGCTGCTGCAGAGGTTGAACTTTTCCGGGTGTATGATTTTCTGCAATCCACGCGAATTGTAATGGACTTTTGACTTCTTAAATAATAAGCATTCTTATAACTTTTTCCGACACTTGCATCGATTAAAGTTCGCATTCCACGACTGCCCAGCACAACAGTTTCACCTTCAGTCAAAAGTTTGCTGCAAATAAAGCAAAATTGTGACATTTTTCTTAAATATCGATCATCACAAACAGTAGACGCTTGTAATAAATACGTTTATTCACTCGAATTGCACGTTTAACTCTAAAAGAAGCATGTACGTCATCCCACCTAGAAGGGGTCATGGCCCAGACTGCGCCATCGAAATTTTTAGGGAGATTGTTTTGAGGGATATTTTTCTCAGCTTTTGGAGGGGGCTCTTGCTTTTGAGGGGGGGGCTCCGCGATATTGAGGGGTGCGCCCTTGCCCTTAGTGGGTTGGACACTCCTGGGTATGGGAACGAAGCCACACGGATTAGAATAGCCAGATGTTATTCAAGGCCATGCGAGTAGAGGGAATTCTGTAAGTGACTGGCTGTCTTTTGAGAGTACACAATATCTGGGAAATAGTTTGGTCTTGGAGATAAAAATCATAAGGACCATTTTCATAGAGAATTTTGAGATCTACAAGTTTGGTCTGAGGTACTTTTCTATAAAACTTACCGTTTTTGAGGAAAAAAAAAAACCTAAAATTTTGACCTTTGACCCCGAATAACTTTTTTAGCACACATGGGATCGACGGGGACTTTTGGCACTTTATTTTTAATGCTAAACTCAAGGTCTCTACAAAAATTTAGCTTTCCCGGAATTTTTGTTATTTCCATTGTCTAAATTGACCGGATAACATTTTCACACCAGAAGATATGTAAATTTTCAAGATACAAAAATCTTAATTTGGAGGGGGGGGGGGCTCCGTGGGATAACATTTACCCAAGATCTTCGATGACGTCCTCCCCCCCCTCCCCCAATAATTTTTGCAAGTCGGCGCCCCTGGATGTATACTTCCAATTGCAAAAATTTTCAAAATCAGAGGGAGAGTTAAAATACTGAAAGTTTGAAGCAGAAATGAAAGTGAGTCAAAAATACGAAATTTAACTGTTTATATGGGCTCTAGATCCCCTAACTAATATTTAGAGAAATAATTTCCATTGAAAACTATTACTATAACAAAAAACTTGACATCTGTGCGACCAAAACTCAAGGAGATATTCCAGTTTAAAGTTTTAAGGGACCATACGCAAGATGAGATTGGAACATATCTCCCTTTCAGAAGAATGACAGGTCGTCAAAGTAAGAGTAACAAGAAATTTTTATTTTTCATTGCTATACAAAAATAAATGCAAATGTTATGCCGTGATACGCAAAATCACCCTGAAAAACCACGTATAATTTTAAAAATTACACTCTGTGCGTACATGTAGTTTTAAACACTTGTTAACCATAATATTTTCCCCTAAAAGGTGTTATTGGCGGTAGTGAAAAGTGGTGTAAGTCACAAAACGCTGCACTTCATATTTCTGTGAATATTGGTCGTACTAATTTCAAACTTTTTGTTTTGGAATTATTTTTTAATGAAGATTATTTCGATAAGTATAAGTTAGGGGACCTGGGGCTCGTATAAAAAGTTAAATTTTGTATTTTTTTGACTCATTTTTGTTTTTACTGCAAACTTTCAATGTCTTAACCCTGCATCTGATTTCGAACATTTTTGCAATTGGAAGTGTACATCTAGGATTAACGGTTGCGAAAATATAGGTCTTGCAGGTTAAAACGGAACACCCTGTGTGTGTGTGTATATATATATATATATATATATATATATATATATATATATATATATATATATATATATATATATATATATATATTTATTTATTTATTTATTTATTTATTTACTAATAATTTTTAGCATCATTTAGGATTTTCTCTGAAAAGTATCCTCAAGATTTGCCTTATGGCGGACTCGAACCTACGCTCACTGGATCGCGAAGCCCGAACTTTCAGATCGGGTCACCGTGGCTACTCATCTTCTATGTTCCAAGCATTTTATATTATAATATAAATATTCCTGTTTTCATAACATTTTTTATTGCTGTTCCACTCCTCTAAGTCATAGTGTGATGTTATTTAGTTTATAGCCTTCCTCAATGAATGGACTATTCAACACAAAATAATTTTTCAATTCGAACCAGTAGTTCCTGAGATTAGCGCGTTGAAACAAACTCTACTGCTTTATATTATTAGTACAGATATAGATTTATCCGCACCTAGATTTTCATTTTCACTCATTTCGTCGTGTGTTTCTAATATTCTGTAAATAAATGAAGTCAGTATTGGGGGGGGGGGCGAAACTGTGTTTTTTCCATCAGTACACTCTAACGCAGACCCCGATCTATTAGTTTTGGGCCCTCCTGCAACATAATCAGTTGGTCCCCTTCACAGAGGCCAGCCGTGTTATATTTTCAACGTTTTAAGTCTTCGTGTTATCTTTTTCAGTTTTACTTTTGAATTTCGTGGGCCGTTGGGCTCCTTAAGGACGTGGGCCCCCACCGCACTGTGAGGTCTGCGGGTACGCAGATCCAGCCTGCTGTAACGACTCAGAAAAATATCCCTTTTTATAGTCTTAGAAAATGGCAAAAGAAACCATGTTTCTAAGCATCTTTTATGACGTTGTCCCGTAGTCTAATTAAAGAATTATAAAGAGTTCTTGAGAAAACAGGGCTCCTTCACTTCTTCTGTTATAAAAGAAAAATCCCTGATTGAAAGTACCAAAATATTGAAATTCACGCTTTAAAAACACCTCAATATTTATTTCTAGTGAGCATGAGTTTTCGTTGTCGGAATAGGAACGATATAAATATCTATTAATCCTACAAAGGAGGAAAAGGGATGATCTTCCATCACTTCACCGAAATTTTTCCGCGTGTTGGGGCGGCAGGTGCGTGCGCCTAAACGAAACAAAATAACACCAACGCCTCCGCTCTGCTGGTCGCCTGGTAACGAGCCGCTTACGTCACGGGATCGGGGAGAGGTCCTACCCCGGCCGGCGCAGAGTCCCAATCCGTTGGTTGCCGGACGGTGCTGCCGGACGATCGCTCTCCCTCTTTGCCGCCCACGCACGAGACCGACAAGCGTGGCTTCGTACGGAGGAGCCGTGAGCAAGGGGCATCGCAGAATGGAGGGGCCCCCCAGGAGAAATTTGCAGGTGAAATTTTCAGTTCGGTTATTAATTTTTTATTCGTTTGTTTTGATTTTATATGTTTGGTGATAGAGATGTAAAAATTCCGAAAAGTTTGGAGTGGTCTTCCTGTGACTAACTGGGCGTAAAAAAATGACTAGGGTCAGTTAGTGAAAAGAGGTACAGAATTTCAATGTTTCAACTTTACTTTCTTCCCTTAGTTTTAAATGAATTGCGACACAAACTTGTGTGCACCGTGTCCAAGACTCCCTGTTGTAAACTGGGTATACAAACTTTGACTAGGGTCAATTGAGGTAAAGGGAAACAGAGTTTCATTGCTTCAACTTTAAACTGTTCTCTTTCTTTCAAAGGAATTGAGACACAAAATTTTGTACACTTTGGCTAAGGCTTCACTTCCTGTAACTAACAGTGTAGAAAACAATGACTAGGATCAGTTGGGGTAAAGGGAAACGGAGTTTCAGTGCTTCAACTTTAGATCCTTCCCTTTCTTCTAAGGGAATTGAAACATAAAATTTTGTATATTGTGTCTAAGAGTTCCCTCGCTGTGAATAACTGAGTATATAAAAAATTGACTATGGTCAGTAGGGGTAAAGGGAAAGAGATTTTCAATGTTTCAAATTTAGATCCTTCCCTTTCTTTCAAAGGATTCGAGAAATTAAATTTTGTGCACTGTGTCCAAAACATAGCTCCCTATGACTAACTGGGTACAAAAAATTGGACTTTATGACGTACAGGACTTTTTTGTTAGCGAATGAAAGCATGTTTATTCATTTACCATAGAGTGTTTCCGTTTCCAGAAAAACGTAACATTTGTTCTTGACGCCATTATTTCTCTGTGAGGTTCATGTAGGCAGATAATCGCACTAGAGACAGTCAGTTTAGGTTTAGAAGATTAAGTTCTGCACTAACAATGCTCAATAAGTGACCCGTAGGTCGCATGGTACCAGCTAAATCCTCCAAATGAGACCTAAAGTCATTTAATAGGAGAAATCACCAACAAAATAATAATAATAATAATAACTAAGCGCTGAAGATATGTAAAATGCATAAACTGTTAAAAATTTATGAAACTTTTATGGTAAATATTACTGTAAAATGGAGTGTTAACAGGGCAGAAAAAAATTATTGTAAATTGTACGGAAAAAAATAAAAGATTGCAGTGCCAATTGATGCACCACATGACTTACATTGCGAAGCTGATAACACAGTGCTTCCCCTCACTCGATGTCACAACTGACTTACATCAAACGTTAGCCTTCAAAAAAAAAAAGGGAAGGCTGAAAATCAGTACAGTATTTATGGGGATCATGGCAACACCTAAAATGCTCACCAAAAATATCTGGGAAAGTAAAATTCATAAATAAATGATTTTAGTAACCTTTCATTGGGCAGACAAAACTATTTGGAACCAGTTACTTCGCATTTGTAGACCTGCTAGAGAGCAAAATGAAAGATCACTAAACTTTTAAAAACAACTTTTTTCTCAGTCACCTTCAAACAATGATAACATCTAAATAAACGTTTGGAAACTCGCAACACTTTCTTAAGGTATTCTATATGTTATCCTGTGTTCATTCACTAACAGTTCAGTTTCAAAATCACTACAAGTGTGGTATTAGAATAAGTTTCTATTTACTCCATGTTTCCTTTTACTTCATCTAACCAAATGTTTTTTTTTTTTACAAAACGATATTTCAATTCTTAATTTGCTTTTAAAATACAAGATAGGGGAATGTGGGGCAAAGTGAAATGGTAAAATATTTACTCTGCTTTTAGCGCGGCCTGCCTAATAATATTTTAACTATGTAGTAACTAGAACTGGGCGATATACCGATATATCGTCATATATCGAGATATATATATATATATATATATATATATATATATATATTTATATATATATATTACCACGGTAACGATACTTCGATTTCTATTCCTCCGATATCTCGTTTGAAACGGAAATACGGGACATAATTACGTAAAAATTGAAATACTAATACAAAAATACATTCTCTTTGATAGTTCTGTGCAATGGGTGAGTGTTTGAAATTTCAAGAAATTATGTTCATTCTTCAATCAGTACTTTAATATTTAATTATGGTAATATGAAAAATTAACAGTGCAGCTGAAAGTCAAGGTGGGCCCATTGTCAGTTAGGTCACCGGGTCCCATCCCCCTACTAAGTTCTCAAAAGCGGACCCTTCTAAAAATCGTGCCTCTAGTTTCTGACAAGGCTGATATGGCCTTTCGTGGGCCCTGAAAAGTGAATGCGTGTTGGTTAAAAAATATCATCTTAATGCAACAATTAAAAATTAACCAATTGAGGTATCAACACAATTCATAATTCTAATTAAACGTAAACCATCGATATTACGCTGAATAAAAGGTTTGCGAAAAATACTGAAAAGAAATATTTGTATTTAAAAATGAAAAACGAAAAAATCTAATGAGACTACTTCTGTCGTATATTTATCTCACTAGCGGGAGCGCAACTCATCCCTTTCGGACCGCATAAGCTGAACGAATACAACCTATTAAGTCCGGAATTAAGAGGGAAAATATTGACTTCGTTCATAACACACGGCACCACTTGAAACGGAATTCATACGTAAACCAATTTTAAATCGTGATCGCTGGCAGCTCTGGCGGAACGAAATTGAAACTGAAACTTCCCATATCCCTGTTGTCACCAGACAGTTTCTATGCATGCGCAAACATAGTGTTTTTTGTGTAAGTTCTACGCATAAACAAAATTGGAGTTGAAATAATTATAAGAATGCAAATTCTAGCTTGCACGGACATAGGTTTCTTTGTGAAAGGTCTACGCATTTACGTACTTGTTTTTTTTTTCGACTTATCAAACAGGAATTGGGGTAGCATATATTAATACAGGTATTCGGTATTTTTGAAACGTAATACCGGTATTAATACCAGTATTTGAAATTTCTCAAAAATGCTTGAAAGCATATTGTTTCGTTGACACATTTCATAATTTTGTACAAAAATTGTATTGTTTACGAAAACGTATTGCAAACAAATATAAAATGAAGGAACAAATTTCGTAATAAAAAAATAGGTAAGAGTAAAACACATAATGCTTCTTTTGAATTGTTTCTAAGCCTGGAACTCATTTAGTGCTCAATCTTACAACAGTAGAAAATACTCTTAATGAATTCACGTAGGTCGGATCCTTCATCTTCAAACAATTCGGCATTTTGCGTGTTATTTTTGAAAGAATCCTTTTGTGTGTTTCTTTGTATTATTTTTTTCTGTTTGTTTGTTTGTTTTTAGATTTATAACTAGTTGTAATTTTTTTTCCGAGAGAATATATACTTTTCCAATATTAACATAATTTTCCATTGAGCAGGAGAGGTTTGCGTTTGATTTTTATTATTGAATCTTTGTTTTGAAATTTGCGATGAACTTGACGAAATTTAATCTTAGTTAGAAATTAGTTCCTCTTATTCGTTTTCAAGATCTTTTTAGAATTCTTAAAATGTATAATTATGTAAATGTCCAAAAATATGTGTTAAATGATTATGCGTATCATCTATGGAAATTTTTAAGGCACTATAATTTCTAAATATTATCTTGCTAAGTTTATACTTGACACGACGAGACATGATAACAAACCAATACCAGCGACAGAAAATTACCACTTGATTTATGAACAAGAAAAAGGTTTTTTTAACAAAATTCAGTACAGTTGAGACAAATATTTAAAGAAAATATCATAAAATATTACTGCAATTGATGGTTGAAATAAATTATTCATAGAACAAATACATTAGAAATTACACTCGAAATTAACTTTCACAAAAGGGAAAGTGAGTGATCAGGAAAATAGAAAAAATAAATAAATAAATAAAAACATGGTGCACAAAAACGCACAAAAATGCGATTAATCTCACCATTTGTAATGAAAATATCATTTTGCATTTTTTCCGCGACTTTTGCTTAGTGATATTCTATTAGTTCGGGCTTTTGAAACCAAAGTTTTACATCAATAGAGTGATTTTGGTTCTGTAGCATGGAAAAAGAAATGCATTTAAAATATAAGTAGATATTTAATTAGTTAAATTAAAAATTATTTAATTGAAATTGTTTATTATTTTCAGCTAATACCGAAAATACCGGTATTTTACCTTAGTAAATACCGGTATTTTGAAATTGTAAAATTGCTCGAAATACCGGTATTCGGTATACCGATATACCGGTATTGCAATCCCTAATTCGGATTTCCGGTTCTCTGAGAAACATCGATTGTCGTAGAAAACCGAGAATGAACTTGTATGGTTTTTGAAAATTATATAAAGGAAGAAAATTTTAACATGCAGATGATTTAAATATGGATGTCACCCCCCCCCCCTCGAACTTTTACATGGCACTTTCCTTCCCTCCCCCCCCCCCCCCAAAAAAAATGTTATTCTCCAATAATAAGGTCTGTTTCACAAAGACCCAAAAATTTTCAAGTACCCTTTGTAAAATTTCAACATTTTGGTCTGTGCTTGTGATCCCCTCACCACATGAGCGGGGGGAGAGTCGTTGCAGCGCATGTAATTGAAAAAAATACAGAAATACTACTTACCGAGGGCTTTTATCAATTGCAAATCTTGATATGCATAGATGTATGTCCAAGTGCACCCCCCCCCCCCCGAAGATGACCTCCTCAATTAAAACGAACCCCCCCCCCGAAAATAAGCATGACATCTCATTATTATAGAGACTAAAATTCGTTTAAACCTTCATTAATTATTTTAGTGGTAAAGTCTGTCTCATGCCCCCCCCCCTCCAAGGAAAGGCACTTCTACTTCAGCTACTATCGTAATATATAAAAATCTTCTGTGCGGACGTTTGTCACCATAAGGCATTTAAACGGCTGGGCCAATTTTGATCAAATTTCTTGTGTGTAATTAAGTTGTGGCAAGCATGGTTTCGAAGCGCGATGGATCGAATCGGAAACGTTTTTGTTATTAATTAATTAATATGAAGATTGGATGGTTATATCTCCCAAATGATTAATATTTATTGTAGCCTATTATTGAGCGAGAACTGAAATAAATATTTAACCTGTTGCCAAAGGACAAGGAGTTGTTTATCTTTGGTGGAAAGAACAAACTAGGCAATATATGAAGTTTAAAAAGTTTTCATTCAAAAGATCGGACCGTTAATCGGTCGGAGTCGGCTTCGCTCACTGATCGGCTGGATTACAGTAACGTGGCGGCTTGGCGACTTTGGCTATAAACAATAGAGTTGCGTGATCATTTGTTTACATTTTAAAGCTACTGTTAGTGTAATTTATTGTATTTTTTATTTATTTGGCGAAATATTTCAAATTGCAAAGATTTTTTTTTTTTTTTTTTCATTTTAACGAGTGTTTAGTCATTTTAGTTGAAAAATGTGTTTATTTCACATCGGGAGAAGGGGGGAGGGAGGGATGAGTGATTTTCGCTTATTCAGAGAACTATTTTTACCGTTATAGTTTTTCTAAACGAAAACCTTTCGATGGTTTTAGTCTTTTTCATATGAGGGATGTTGCAGCGGGATTTTCCGTATGTTCTAGAGGGGTAGTTAGTTTTTTACACTTAATATCTGAGGACGCTTTTTATCCTTTGAGTATGGCTGAAGGAACAAACTATCAAGTACAAGAGAAAAAATAGTTAACAAAACAACTGCTCAGTGGGCATTAGATAAATCAAGTTGTTATAAATATACGCATTCTGACACCAAAGCAGCTTAAAACATTTTCTTTACCTATTTTTTTCAACAAAACGGTTCAAACACTTGATAATTTATTGAATTTTTTTTAACACACTTTCATTAGCTTCACCTGTATGTATGTATGTATGTATGTATGTATGTATGTATCTTGTAACGGAATCTTGCAGCTCAAATTTCGTCCACTTCCTGCGATCGGATTCTTTTGAAATTTGACACGCGACCTCAGACCCAATGACAATGCAATATTCTATGATCAAATTAATTAATTACCTCTTTTAATTGTTAGTTTCCTCCATTTTCAATCAATATTTTGGCATAAATCCAACAATGTGAAAAAGGAAAAATTAAAAAAAATACATTAAAAAATGCTCACAAAAATTATTTAAAAATATCTACAAAAACCTTTAATTTTTCTGCATCAGACAAAATTTGTTCCAATGTTCCAAGGTGATTAGAACATGAAATATAATTGTTTTTAACTAATTTCATGCCAAAATTTAGGTGAGCCTTCAATTAGAAATTCATTGCTGATCAGACCATTGTTGAACAAAACTTTTATTCAAATGCATCTCAAATTTTCAAAGTAATAAGATATGATTTCCGCATACATCGATGATTCACAGTAGTTGCAATTTTGCCTGATAATTCTCCAACATAAGACTAAAAAACAGAAAAATAAAATAATAGTTTAAAAAACTAAAAAAACACGCTTTCGTAGCAAAATGAACTAAAAAGTGAAAAATAATCTTTGGATGATAGTAGTTGACCAATCACTTAATTTTAATGTTATACAAAAAAGCGTGGGGGGCTTCTTATCAATTGTCTTGAATTTCTCCCATTTGTTGTCAAAGAAAAAATGTAAATAGACAGAGCACCCCACGCTTTTTTGTATAACATTAAAATTAAGTGATTGGTCAACTACTATCATCCAAAGATTATTTTTCACTTTTTAGTTCATTTTGTTACGAAAGCGTGTTTTTTTAGTTTTTTAAACTATTATTTTTCAGTTTGAACAGAACAACGTCTGTCGGGTCCTCTAGTTTAATATATAAAAATCTTCTGTGCGTACGTTTGTCACCATAAGGCTTTTAAACGGCTGGACCGCTTTTGATGAAATTTTTTGTATGTAATTACGTTGTGGCAAGCATGGTTTCGAAGCGCGATGGATCGAATCGGAAACGTTTTTGTTAATTAATTAATTAGTTTAAACATTGGATGGCAAAATCTCCCAAATGATTCATATTTATTTAAATCTATTGTTGAGCGAGAACTGAAATAAATATTTAACCCGTTGCCAATGGACAATAAGAAAGCCAGCTCTGCTTTTTGTAATGAAATTTCCTACTGTGATATGTCAATTGAGAATAGATAAAACGTAGGGAGAGAGAGAGAGTGAAGCTTTCATTTCTTGAAAGCAACGATTTTAGGTCCCGTGGTATATTTTAAAGTAAAGCACTGGAAGGTTCACGCAAAACGTGTATTCTGTCATGATAAATGAACCATGTGATCGGATCGGTGCTTTAGGTTTTCCTAACCAAATGATCAGAAAGTGCTGTACTTATCAACATTTGTTTCTCGGTTCAAATACATCTGAGTTTTGGCACCAATGTCAAGAATACTTTAAAGATTATCTAACTAATCAGTACATTATTAAAGGAAAAGATTATGAAATTTAAAAATGAAACAAATTTTATTTTCGTCCAGATGAATTACAACAGGGTAGTTCTGTACAAAAAAGATCAGTGCAGAGGAAGATCTTCATCTTTGGTGGAAAGAACAAATTAGCAATATATATGAAGCTTAAAAAGTTTTGGTTCAAAAGATCGGACTACTAATCGGTGGGAGTTGTCTTCTCTCACTGGTCGGCTGGATTACAGTATCGTGGTGGCTTTTGGCAACTTTTGTTATAAACAATAGAGTTGCGCAATCATTTGTTTACATTTTAAAGATACTGTTAATGTAATTTATTGTTTATTTTTATTTTTTTTTTTTTTTTTGGCAAAATATTTCAAATTGCTAAGAACTTTTTCGTTTTTAAAGAGTTTTTAGTCACTTTAGTTGAAGAATGTGTTTATTTTACAACGGGAGGGGGGAGGGATGAGTGATTTTTGCTTATTCAGAGAACTGTTTTTACCTTTATCATTTTTCTAAACGATATCCCTTCGACTGTTTTATTCTTTTCCATATGAAGGATGTTGCAGCGGGATTTCCCGTTTGTTCTAGATGGGTAGTTAGATTTTTGTACTTAATATCTGAGGACGCTTTTTATCTTTTGAGTATGGCTGAAAGAACAAACCATCAAGTACGAGAGATAAAATAGTTAATAAAACAACTGCTCAGTGGGCATTACATAAATCAAGTTGTAATAAATATACGAATTCCGACACCATCGCAGCTTAAAACATTTTTTTTTACTTCTTTTTTTCAACAGAACGGTTCAAACACTTGATAGTTTATTGAAATTTTTCAACTTTTCAATTTATAAAGTTTGAACAGAACAACGTCTGTCGGATCCTCTAGTTATTAGAATAAATTACTGAAAATTTTACGGATCAAGATTTATGATGACTTTTCTCTACTGCAGATCATGTAGCTAGGAGTGCCAATTCTCCCCAAGTGCGTTGCCCCCCCCCCCTTCACTCAATTTTATCAAAACCTACCCCCCCCCCCCCAAAAAAAAAACAGGATCTTCAAAAGAAGAGGATAAATCCTTTTGAAATAACATCTTTGATTCTTTCAATTACATAGTCTGCCTTGCCCTCCCTCCCCCCCGAAAAAAAACGTGCTCCCCTAGCGAAGAGAGTCTAAAATCCTTTAAAAATAACTCCTCTGATAATTTCAGTGATATTGTCAGCCACATGCCCCCCCCCCCTTCAAATGGGCACCCCAGCTTTATCATTGGAATAAATTGTTGGAATATTTACATTTCAAGATTTTCGTAGGTTTTTCTCTATTGCAGATCTTAATATATAGATCATGATGCTAGGGCTGTCAATCCCTAATAAGTGCGATGGCCCCCCTCATTTTTAATTTTACCAAGCCTCTCCCCCCCCCCCCACCCGACCCCCCAAAAAAAACAAGAGTACCCACTTAAGAGACTAAAATACTTCAAAAATAAGTTCCCTAATAATTTCAATGGCATAGTCAACCTCAAGATCCCCCCCCCCCCCACCGAATGGGTACCCTGCTCTAGGCATTATTATTCGTCTAAATTGCTGGAACATTTGCTTATCAAGATGTTCGATGACTTTTCTGTATTGCAGATCTTATAATGTATGTGATGTAGCTGGGGTGCCAATTTCCCTCCCCAAGGGCGATGGCTCCCCTAAATTTTATCACCCCCACCCTAAAACAAAAGAAAAACTCCACCATCTTTTTGATGAATTAAAATCCTTCTATAAAAAATTTAATGGCATTGTCTGCGTCATGAGCTCTCTCCCCCTGCAAGGGCTGTTATTATTCTTATGTATTGCTATTATTATTCGCGTAAATCCCCCTCCCCCCTCAAATTTATCGCACTTCGCCCAAAACGCGACCTTAATTAACGCGACCTTAGACCTGATATTAAGCATCAAACCCCCCCCCCCCCCTCCAACGGGCACGCCTACTTTAGCTATTATTATTCGAATAAACCGATGGAATATTTTCTTTTCAAGGTGTCTAATGGCGTTTCTATGTAGCATATGTTAATATGCAGATGATGTAACTAGGGGTGCCCATTCCCCTCGACTGCGATGGCACCCCTCAATTTTACCAAGTCTCCTTTTCCTTCAAGAATTGCGACCCACTAATAAAAAGACTAAAATTCTTCTAAATTAATTTCTCCAAACGTTTCTGTGGCATAATCTGCCTCATCATCCCCCCCCCCCTCCTTCTGACACAAACACATGAGAATCCTTGCTATAACTATATTATTAGAATAAATTGCTAAGATATTTATTTACCAAAATGGCCCGTGTCTTTTCTCTGTTGCAGACACTTATATAATAGGATTTATAGTCCCCCCCCCCCCATAAAATATTGAACTTAACGACCTAAATATATCGATATATCGAAAATATCGATATTTTGAGAGCGATATACCGCGGTATAAATATTCTGATATCGCTCAGCCGTAGTAGTAACACATGCAGTCTATTCCAGTCAAGAAGAAATGACTTCTGAAAATCAAAGAATATGATAACACGAGCAATTTTTACAAATTGATACTCATATTGTAATTATACTCGTACTGTTGTAAGTTAAAAATTATTTTTGTTGTTATTAAATCATAAAAATGTTGTTATTAAAGTTTTAAGTAGTAATTGAGACCTACTAATATTTAGTGCAGTATTTGTCTGTTTAATATTAAGTTTATTTGTATATGGACTCGTTTTATCAAATGATTGACAAGGGCCATTTGTTCGCTGTCGGATAAGGATAATTTAGTTGTCTTACAGTGGATCTTGGCCGCTGAGGAATGAACGGACTAAACCGCTTCCGATTTCTTGAAAGGGACTTCTATCTCACCGCTAAACAATTAAGAATTGACCTACTGGTCCATCAAGACGTTGACAAAATGATCCCCAAGCGCTCTTTCTTACAAGATTAGCTACGTCGCCCGGTTTTGCACGGTCCACCTCAAAAGTAAAATTTTTATCAAATGACGCATGTTCAACAATCAGGCTTGAACAAAAAAAATCAGTAAAATTTCCCGGCAGATTGCGGAAAAATAACCAAAAAGAAAAAATTTTAAATCCCCCGATTACAGGAAAAGCCTCAAAACAAAAGCCAGAATTTTATTTGTTCATATTCAAGAAAAAAATGGCAACAGATCTTTCTCTCCTCAATGGTTTTTTTCACGCTATAAATTTTAATAAAAGCATTGTTACTGAAAGTTCACGCGGATTTTTTTCAATGAATTTTCTATTTTTATGATTTAACTTGGGAGATTTCAGGCATTTCGGTTTTATGAAGCAGTTAAGGGAGTCAAAATCGGTATATTCAGTTGTTATTCAGCTTGTGTTTTTCTACCGTTAAAAAAATTATTTTTGAGTGCAAATCGGTTGCTTAAACTTTTTTTTTTTTTTTTTTTTTTTTTTTTTTTTTGACGCTTAACGTGATTTTGTTTGTGTTTTGAACATAATGTCTTACCATCGCTAAAATAAAGCAAATTTATTACAGATTGAATAGTGTAGTTAGTTAAAGCTGAAGGAGCTTGAAGACAGCACTATATGATTGTAAGCTGTAAGATTCGAATGTGTAACTTAAATTAAAAATTAAATGGTAATTTTCAAAACTAAATAGCCGAAAAATGCTATAAGCGTTTGAAACAGTTTGGAGCGAAAAAGGTGTCATTGGTACGTTTAAGTAAGACACAGAAAGAACGTGCGTAATGGTGCTCAGACGTTCATCGCGTGAACTTGCCCCATCGCCAAGTTTGGATTTATTTTTAACGTGCAAAAAATTTTAATAATAGTTCAGTTCATACGAATACAAGTCTCAGAAAAGAATAAAATTATACTAATTTTTATACATTTGTTCTTTCTTAACTAAATATTATATATTCACAATAAGCTTCAAACTTCAACACAAAGTTTACTCAACTTTGTTGAAAACAGATTATTCTTTTTATGTGCTAGACCGAAGCTCGACTGATGCTCAAAAAGTTGTGAGAATATTTGCTATGGAGCAGCATCAATTTATTATGGCTGTTGGTTCCCCAGTTATAATTCGTTTTGAAAAAAGGGCGCTGGGTAAAAGTGCCCCGGCCTTCCCTACTACTTATTGTAGCAGTATGAGTGCGCCTATTTAATGATACAACTAAATAATACAAAAGAGAAGTTGTTTATTTTTGCGCAATTAAAATTGATGTCAACAAGGTTGTAAGGAACGAATCCAATAAAAATTGCATGCACTTGTTTTGAAAATACGAAGAACTCCTTCAGCGTGCATAAAGAGAGTTATGCGATAAAATTAAATTTATCGTTTGTTAAAAATAAATATAATATAAATACAGTAGAGTCTCGAAAATCCGAGGCAACTGGGGATCACGCCACCTCCGATTACTGAAAACTCGGATTATCCGAAAAATTCTGTAGGCTACATAAGGACATGCGCTGTTCTACTTCTTCCGCTATGAAAAGGAAATATTGTGTCCTCGAAAAATGCATCACTCAAATTTCAAGATAAATTTATGTTTTAATTGACCCTAAACGAGTATTGATTGTTTTTTTCTTTCTTGATGTCTGCACGTGCTTGTGTGTCAATTTTCAGGAAACCAAAAAATGCCCTTTGATCGTCCTCGAATAACGTTTGATGAGTTTTGTCGTTACATTTGTGTCTATGTGTGAGCGTACGTAGGAACCGCACATAATGCAAAAACGTTAGTCATAGAAGGAGAAAATTTCGTATGTACGAATCTTAGCGCCAAGTTTTGCACTTCCCTTTTTAATTGCAATCGGATATTCTAAAAGAGATGTTTATTCGTTCTTTGATGCAAAACAATGTTTTGATTTCAAGTTATTTTTTGAATCAACCAACTTCTTACTTTCTCCAAGGCATCTCTTAATCCATCTCTAACAGTCAATGAATATTTCTTGACGACTCTTATTGACATAAACTTTTCAATATCATGTTATTACCTTATTGTATGTTGTTGGGAAAGTTCTACATCGCAAAATATTTCGATTTTCAGATTAAAGTATTTTTTGTCTGTAAAAAGTATACCCTAAATTTGTCAAACCAAACGCCTCGAATCAAGCGAAACCTCGGACTTTTGGGACTCGGATTTTCGAGCCTCTACTGTACCGCTAAATTAATTAACATAAATGCTGCTAAATCAATATCCAAAGAGTTAAGTACTAAAACTAGGTAACTGGGATTTTCCAAGTATAAAAAACAAGATTTCATG